>NW_023396835.1:2028932-2184125 GCF_011125445.2 Fundulus heteroclitus | reverse complement strand
AGATAGAGTTGCTACAGCTACAGCAAAACAGCAGAACAGAGGAGTTGGAGTCAGGATCCAAAGGTTCCTTCAAAAATACAGTGAGGGACGATACAAGAGAGTTTCACCAGAGTTACTGGCTGTTAAAGAGGAACTGAGAAAGCAGGAGACGGATGTTACAGAGGTTCAAAAATCTGTGTCAGAGGAGCAGATTCATCAAGTAATGAATGGAAAGGAAAGAGAAGTTAAGCCGGCACCAGAGGCTACCACACAGGTTGATGAGCCGCTGCCCATGGATTCAGGCTCAGAGAAGGAGGAGCAGCAGTCATTCATCAGCCTGCTGGTTCATGCACTGGTTATACAGGCTGTTACTAAATCAAAGATGAGGTGCAAATACACAAAGTTTCAAGAAATCACCAAGAGGCTGTCTGAGAAACTCTGTGCTGAGGTGGAGGGAGGAGAATTTAAGAAGAACCAAAGTAGCCTGAATAAGCTCAGCGCTGACATCTTGAGAGCCTCTTGTAAAAAGACTGGCTGCTCACACACAAACCTTCTTTCAATACTGGGCCATAAGGACTCAAATGTAGAGGAGGCTGTACTTGCTGTTTGCAAAGAGAAAATCCTGAAGACAGCCAAGGAACCCATCCTGAAAAGGTTCTTCTCCTCTGTCGGCAAAGCCCTCTGCAAGCCCTTTAAAAAGGCCTGAGGGCAACCTGGAGTCATCCGGTTAGAACACTACCTGCTAAAATCTACACAGCAGGTTTCCAGCCAGAAGTCTGGAAATAATCAACACAGCTACATTCACTGACCAAACATTTCCACAAATCTTCACCAAGTCGGCACCCAGTAGACATGGTCTGAATGGGACATTATTTAATCCACAGGCAGACAGATGGATGATGGTGTCAGAAATGGTTGACTTTCAGAGAAAGCCGCTACGTCATAAAGGGCCCACCAAAAGGGAGAGCATGAGTGGTGGGCATGGTGAGTGAAGCAGTGGTGTCACAGGCAGCTACCGGAGCGTTCGGGCAGTCAGTCCGAGCAGCAGGTGAAGGTCAGTGAACACAGAGTCTGTCTCGCAGGCTCGTCAGACAGCAATCACCAGCACTTGATGGAGTTGGATGGAGTTTGTGTTGTGGTTTGTGTGAGGATGGCTTGTAGAGATCCACTAGCCTAGCTGATGGAGCATACCAATGTCTTGGTGAACAATGCTGGAACCAGACATCTGTAAGCCCCACATGCTGCGTATTTAGGCTGTGTGAGAGTTTATTTGTTACCATTGGTGAGCATGTGGGATATACAGATGTTGCAGCTGACCCATGCTGGAACCAGACATCTGTATTTCCTCACATGCTGCCATTGTGCCTAGAAGGTCGTTTTGTGGCCTTGCCTGAAATATGCGGTGTAAAATCGTCATGGTTACCAATTGTCATGTTTAACGTAGGAAAAGGTAAGGGAAAAACTAAAACATACACACCAGTGAATCATGACTTTACCCCCACCACCACCTCAAGCCGGGGCATACACTGTACGAGTTTTTGCGGCTTTTCTGGCTGATTCTTCAGTCGTACGAGAATTCTTTTGATCGGGCCGAGTTTCAGCTTGATCGTGCGTCCTGCGTAGTTTAGTATACAAGGGCTACCAAGGGGCAATTAGCCTCTCAACATCTCTCTATCAGGCTCCTCTCCTGTGGAACCAACTCCCAGTTTTTGTCCGTGAGGCAGACACCCTGTCTACTTTTAAGACTAATCTTAAAACTTTCCTTTTTGACAAAGCTTATAACTAGAGTGGCTTATGTTGCCCTGACCTACCTATGGGGTTGTTCTTCTATGGGCTTAGGCTGCTGGAGGACATCAGGGTCTATTTTTCTCACTCTATTGAGTTCTACTGTTCTTCAATTATGCATTGCTTGTCGTCATTTCTGCTTTTTGTTCTCTCTCTTTTTTTTCTTCATAGTAGGTACATCTGGTCTGGCGTTCTGTTATCTAAGACATTATCCAGGGAAGACAGCTTTGGACAGCTATTACCATTTAATATATAACAGATTACTGGATTAATGTGTTCTTCTGTGCTTGTTTGTCTCTCTTGCTGTGTTTCTGCTCTGTCTTCTGTAACCCCCAGTCGGTCGAGGCAGATGACCGTTCATACTGAGCCTGGTTCTGCTGGAGGTTTTCCTTCCCGTTAATGGGGAGTTTTCTTCCCACGTTGGGATTTTGATGGAATCAATTGGTTCCCTTATATAGGAAATTGTTCGACCAATCTGTATAACCTGACCCAATCTGTATAATATGACTGAACTTGACTTTGTAAAGTGCCTTGAGATGACATGTTTCATGAATTGGCGGTATATAAATAAATTGAATTAAATTGAATTGAACTACCGATCAGGAATAGGAAGGTCAGTTGAAAATCAAACATGTTTGAAATTCAGTCGGCCCTCGTGAGTGATTGTGAGTGATTGTGAGTGATCGTGATCGCGTCCTGCTGTTGAAGCGGAGTTACGACCGTCTTCGAGCCGATTTCCCCCGACCTCGCGCACTACGCACGTGCAAACAGGTATATTCTTCTTCCTATTCTCAAACGAAAGCATTGGAGCGGGAGAAGCATGACCGCGGTACGTGTGACATGGAGTCAAACTACCGAGGAGTAACTTGTAGAATTACAAAGGCAGCGCGTTTTGTTCTGGTAAGCCTCATATTTAACAGTGAGCTTCCACACCTCTGCCTTTTTCTTCTTCTACTGCTGACATTTGGCTTCCCGGTAGACCAGTCCAAGCAGCGCCATCTCTCTACGGGGCTGAGTCTGACGTGTGGTTTTTGAACGCACTGTGTGAGCATTTAGGTCGCATCCGAGTGTCGGGCCACACAGTGTAAGAACAGAGATGGAGAGCTGTGAACTTTTAAAGCCTGCTGTTTCGTCATACAGTTTGAGCTGTATATGAGTACCACGATTGAATATATCGTACAGTGTATGCCCGGCAAAAGATGAAATCATAGGTGCCCTTAGTGAGTCTATAAAAACAAAACTAATAAAATCTGGGCCATTGGAGGGGACCTTGGAAGGAGGACTAGAACAGAACAACAAAGAGCAACTTAGCAAAAAGGTCAGGGGGCTAGAACCTGGGCCCAGAAACTGGAATGTGACACTGGGCTATGGAGGATTGAACCCCAGACAGGACACCGTGGTGGAGCTCTGGAGGGCAACGGGAAGACCTGGAGATCCCTTGATGCAGCCCTGGATACAGTGTATGCCCGGCAAAAGATCAAATTATAGGTGCCCTTAGTGAGTCTATAAAAACAAAACTAATAAAATCTGGGCCATTGGAGGGGACCTTGGAAGGAGGACTAGAACAGAACAACAAAGAGCAACTTAGCAAAAAGGTCAGGGGGCTAGAACCTGGGCCCAGAAACTGGAATGTGACACTGGGCTATGGAGGATTGAACCCCAGACAGGACACCGTGGTGGAGCTCTGGAGGGCAACGGGAAGACCTGGAGATCCCTTGATGCAGCCCTGGATAGCAGCGTGGAAGCTGGTGGATCCCTCAATGAAGCCATGGAGAGTGGGGTGGAAGACTGTAGATACCTCCACAATGCCATGGAGCATGGCCTGAAAGCTGGTAGATTCCTCCATGGAGCCCTGGAGAGAGAGGAGAAAACCAGTAGTCCCCTCGCTAGAGCGCTAGACATGAGGTGGTCCCAACTGGACACCCTCGTCGGAGAACTTTTAATCAGTAAAACAAAGCGGTTACCCCTTGAAGAACTTAGATCAGGAAAAGAACGCTGGTGTGAAGTTGAAGATTGGGAATGCTGATGGTGATGAAAGGTCCAGATATATGGATGGCAGTGATGAACATGGAATGACCGTGAGTTTAGAAGGTAACAAAGATGGCAGAGTTGGGACTGTGGAAGGCAATGACCGTGACTGAGCAAGGAGTATAGATGGCAAAGAAGACGAAGAACATGGCAAGGAAGATGATGATGATGACTGAGCCATGAAGGTAGACGGTAAAGATGAAGATCATGACTGGACTCTGAATGGACTCTGGAGCACTGAGGAGTGGAGTCTGGGGTGACGATGAGTTGACACTATGAAGCGGCACGCAGTCTTGGACTCTCATGCAGTAGATCAATGGGTCTGATCAAAGCAGAGAACTTGGCAGGGCATGGACAGCTCTGCTGATATGGACGGTCAGAAAGGAAAGTTCCAGACCATTTGATCCTCCTCATCATGAATGTCTTATGGTGTCAATGGTGTTTGTGGCGCGAGGATGAAGCAGTGGCAGGCGTCAACTGGACCCATGAAAGCAGAGGCATTAGACAGACCCTAGGCAGCAGGTAGAGAAGCACTGGACAGATTCTTGGCAGCAGGAAGGAAAGATATCCATTCACCCAGACAACTCAGAATGAATAGCCACATCTAATCTCAAATAGTGAACTAAGACCTTTGAGGAGCTGCTCATCAATATCCATACTGATGTTGGACTTCTTGAAGCTTCTGTCTGCTTAATCCAAGTTCTGACTTGATTCCTGTGTCGTGGTGAGAGGAGGAAAAGCTGGACCAACTTGCTGACAGGTACTTGGGAGGAGCGTTGTGTTGAAGTGGTTTTGATGAAAATTGTAAAAATACATAAACTTCCAATCTGGCAGAAGGAGAACAGAGCTTTTACAAAGGACTGGACAGAAACAAGGAAACAGGCATATTTACAGGAGGATCACTTGGAGTGCAAAAGAAAGCGGTAAGTATACTCTGAGGAAGAGAGGAGACATGACAGGCAAAACAGAAGGACTGATAAGGATAGATGAGCTGCAGCTGAAGGAGAGAAAATGCAGAACAATCAGGGGATGTGTTAAGTGGCTGAGACAAAGTAAGAGAATGGAGAAGAGGACGGAAAAGGGTAAATAAACCTGAATGGAGCTGAACAAGAAATCCTGAGGAAAATGTCAAACGAGGATCTAGTAAGAAACAACATACATGTCAAAGGATTACAAAAGAACACAAAAGAATGAACTAAAGGAATACACTACACAATACATAGCGTAATAAAGGCACATATATGGCAACACCTTGCATACAATAATGAAGAAAGAACAGAACCAGATAAGGCTAGACCTAACATTAAATAATTATCAAACGAAGACAAAGAAAATCAAAATATAAACACCAACAAAACATGACATTAATATTGGAATCAGACGTCTTTAAACCTTATATAACAGGCAATAGCCTTGTAGGGGCATTTCTGACAATTGCTTGGTCAGTGGGGTTTTTAGCTGTCATGGGAACTAATTTTAGAATAAGAACTTCAAACCCTACATGCCAGGCAATGAGAATGGGTTGGTATTTAGTGCCTCTGCAGGTCATGTGGGAAATACAGATGTCTGGTTCCTCCATTTACAACCATGATATCTGTATTCCCCACATGCTAGGTAATGCCCCTAGTTGAGCTTTTTGTGTTATTGCCTGGCATGTGGTGCTTACAGCTGTCATGGTTACTAATGCTGGAACCATACATCTGCAGGCCCCACATGCCAGATGATGAGTGTTGGTCAGGTTTGGTACTTTGTGTTGCTGTGTTTCAAAGCATGTGGGGCATCTAAATGTCTGGTTCCTCCGTTGGCCACCATCATATTTTTATGCCCACATGCTAAGGATTGAGCCTGGATGGGTGTTTTGTGCTGTCTTGCATGTGGGGCTTACAGTTGTCATGGTCACTAATACTGGAACCACACAGCTAAATGCTCCACGTGTCAGACAATGAGCCTGGGTGAATGTTTTCGCTGTTGCTTGGTATGTGTGTTATTGTGTTACAATGTTTGAGCCTGGGTGGGCGTGTCATGCTGTGGCCTGGCATATGGGGTGTACAGATGTTATTGTGCCTCAGTGTTGGCTCCAGACATGAGTACAACCCATAGGCCAGGCAATGAGAATGGGTTGGTATTTAGTGCCTCTGCAGGTCATGTGGGAAATACAGATGTCCGGTTCATCCATTTACTACCATGATATCTGTATACCCCACATGCTAGGTAATGCCCCTAGTTGAGCGTTTTGTGCTGTTGCCTGTCATGTGTTGCTTACAGCTGTCATGGTTACTAATGCTGGAACCATACATCTGCAGGCCCCACATGCCAGACAATGAGCCAGGGTTAGTAGTTTGTGTTGTTGTGTTTAGTAGCATGTGGGGTATCTAAATGTCTGGTTCCTCCATTGGCCACCATGATAGTTTTATGCCCATATGCTAGGGATTCAGAATGGATGGGTGTGTTGTGCTGTTGTTTTATCACTTTATTTTAGATCTATAATTACATATAAATACAGTATATATATATATATATATATATATATATATATATATATATATATATATATATATATATATATAGCCTGGGTGGGCGTGTGATGCTGTTGCCTGGCATATGGGGTATACAGGTGTTATTGTGGCACAGTGTTGGCTCCAGATCTGAGTACATCCCACAGGCCAGGCAATGAAACTGGGTGGGTTGTTTATGCTATTTCCTGGCATGTAGGGAGTATAGTTGTAATGGTTACCAATGTCAGAACCAGATATCTGGAGGCCAAAGAGACCTGACAATGGCTCTGTCTGAATTCAGGGGCTGCATCCTTCAAAGGACCTGGTCTGCTTGGGCTGGGTCCTTCATGAGCCGCCAGAAGAGAAGATTGGAGCAAAACGTTAATCCTGTTGTCTCCACTGTACATAACTGCACATATTTTTTACTTTCCCATTTATATATTCATTATGGCCAAAAATCTTTTATTTAAAATGTTGTTTCATCAACTGTTATAATATCCTAATTTATTAATCAGCCAAATGTTTAATTTCATATTAAAATATACCACAAAACAAAACTAATTGATGACAAATACCCTTTTTCCAAATCAATAATAATAAATTAATAAAAATTAATTAATTCCAAGCTAAGCACTAACCCTATAACTTTGGGAGGAAGGTTTAAATCAGTTTATTGTAGCAAATAATAATGAATAAACCGAACATTGACATTATATATCTTGTAATGAAGATAGATAAGATTAGATATCTTATTCCTTATAGTGTAAAGCTAGCACATGTCTGAAAGCAGTGTGTCGGTAGAAAGCTCTTCTCTCTCGGCGTGGTGAGCCTCGGCTGCCCAGTGGCTGTAAGCTGACAACAGGATCTGGCTGCGGTCCGATCACGCCGTTTTTTTAATTCAAGCGATGTGCCAACTATCCGGGCACATATTCCGGTTTTAGAAAGCTAACTTCTCGCCTAAAAACTTTAAAAAATTTACTTTTATGCCATAAAAAACGTAATATAGTCAACTTTATTCACTGCTTTTCAGTCCCCGTCACCATTGCTGTTTCTGGATAAAACGTTCTCTACAACCTACAATGAATTATAGGATAGGATTAGCAGTGAAGGACACACCGGACCCATCGTTTAAATTCTACAAAAGAAGGACACGTTTGTCGACCGCATTAGAAGGAGTCTTTGAAGGATTTGAGAATTTGGATAGCCTTCGTCGCTTAATTTTATATTGAAATATACCATTAAACAAAATTAATTGATGACAAATACCATTTTTCGACATTATTAAAACATTTTCCAAGCCAAGCCCGAACCTTATAACTTTCGGAGCAAGGCTTAAATCGGTTTACTTATAGCGAACAATAATGAATAAATCAAACATTGACATTAGATATCTTGTAATGAAGATAGATAAGATTAGATATCTTATTCCTCCTAGCGTAAAGCCAGCACATGTCTGAAAGCAGTGTGTCGGTAGAAAGCTCTTCTCTCTCGGCGTGGTGAGCCTCGGCTGCCCAGTGGCTGTAAGCTGACAACAGGATCTGGCTGCAGTCCGATCACTCTGTTTTTGTAATTCAAGCGATGTGCCAACTAACCGGGCACATATTCCGGTTTTAGAAAGCCAACTTCTCGCCTAAAAACTTTTAAAAATTTACTTTTATGCGATAAAAAACGTAATATATTAAACTTTATTCACCACTGCTTTTTCCGGTTAAAAAATTCTCTTCAACCTACAGTGAATCATAAAATAGGATTAGCAATGAAGGATACATCGGCCCCACAGTACAAATCGAGGAAAAGGACACATTTGTCAACCACAATGAAAGAGTCTTTGAAGGGTTTTTAGAATTGGGACAGCCTTCATCGCTGGGCTGTGACTTAATCAGCCTATAAATTCCTCCTTCGAAGGATACAGCCCCTGAATTGAGACAGAGCCGATGAGCCTGGGTGGGTGTTTTGTGCCACTGTCTGGCATGTGGCGTGTACAGGTGTTACTGTGGCCCACTGTTGGCTCCAAACATCTGATCTCCCCACATGCCAGTCAGTGAGGTGTGGAGGGTGTTTGGTGCCATTGCCTGGCATGTGGGGTATCCAGATCTCTGGTACCATCATTGGTCACTGTGACATCTGTATGCCTCATAAGCCAGGTTAATGGATCTCTACAACCTGCTCCATACACACCAGCAATACAACCCCATCAAACTCCATCACCTGCTGATGGTGCTATCTGATGCGTCTACGAGTCGTTCTCTGTGTCTGCTGACCTTCGCTCACTGTTCCAACTGACTACTGGACACACCGGTAACTACCTGTAACACCACCACCTCACTCATATTGTCATCACTCATGCCCTTTGGGGGCTGATCTAGACTTAGCAGCTTCCTGCATGATTCATTCTGACACCTGGCGGTGGTCTGTCTGTGGAGCAGAAATAAACCAAACTGGACCATTTCTACTGGGTGCTGACTTGTTGATTCGGGTTTTGGTCAGTGGGTGTAGCTGTGATTAAATTAAACTGCCATTACTGGCAACCTGCATGTGCCCATGTGTTGCAAGGGCTCCTTGAAGATTTGTAGTAAATGCTAGCTGGTGTGAACTTGTATAGCGCTTTATCAAGTTTAAAAACCCCTAAGCGCCTTACAGTACATTCAGTCATTCACCAGTTCATTCAGCCATTCACACAATGGTGCTGGTAAGCTACATTGTTGCCACAGCTGTCCTGGAAAAGACTAACAGAAGCAAAGATTCCAGATAAAACAACTGGTGCCATCGGGCCCTCTGACCACCAACTGCAGAAAAAGCAGGAGAAGTGTCTTGCCCAAGGACACAATAACCCACTGGTTAAACGGTAAACTAGCTCCTGCACCACTGTTGTCCTTGATTGAAGAGGTTGAAGTTAGTTTTCAGGTAAAGCACAAAGCGTTTTGGGAATCAATTCAAAGTAAAACCCTACTTTGTTTGAGGCCTTGCTGTTTTTTATGTGGTCTGAAAGGAAATGAGGCAGAGAGACGTGCAGCAAAGTTCTCTGTCCATGAGGACTCAAGGATAAGGACACCTGCATTGAGGATTGACGCCTCTGTGCATGAATTACTCACCCTACCCTTGCTAAATTTCTGCAAACTGATTCACTCTCTGCTGGACTCATGAACCTTTAGGATGTACTCCATCTCTCACCCAGTCAATGTGTGATATTGCCTCCAGCCTCCCTAGACTCCCTAAGACCAAACTGATGTAGGCATTGGATGGATGATAACCCATCTTTCTAAGATTACTAAAGGAAAACACGGCCAAAACACAAAAAGCTTATGATTAGCTGCTGATGGCATAAAGAGAGAGATAACCATTGTTAGTGGTCACAACTTTATATGTTCTAAATCCAGTGATTCAATTTACAATTTGGATTTGAACAGGTTATTTTAAAGGAGTCCAATCTAAAAGCTGACTATTACCTGCATGTTTGAGGTGCTTGTCTATTTCAGTACATTAGTGGGGGGAAAGTGACTCCAGTTTGCACATACTCATTTGGAGAGTCCACAATTACTTGGCAATTTATAAACGATCCTATTCTTCAAAAGTGACTTCATGACATATCATGGAGGATGGCTCATGGGATTCTGCCGGTCAGGACCGTCATGCACTCCCAGGACATGTCAGCTATATCTAAGTACTCCCGACCTGGTTGTGGCGCGCCTGAGTCGGTGAGGCACCTGGTCTAAGAGTGCAGTGCTGCCGTAGACCAGTGGGCGAAGCCTGGTTCCTTGCAATTCCCGTACTTACCAGCAGGGGAGGTCCTTCTTACCAGAGTGGATTCTTAATGGGTGAGCTGCAGCACACAAGTTGTAAAGAACACTGTGCCAAGCATTAGCTCACCCTTGCTGCCATCAATGATACCATATAGACCTCCAGAAACTTGCTGGTGAGAAAGCACAAGCAGATTCCCCCCGTGGCTGTGATCCAGGTGGCAGAAGCAAAACAAAGCCCGGCACAGCTGCAAGCTGCTGGGAGCAAAGAGAGGACACAGCCACAAAGAAGCATCGCCTCTGTGCCCATTCGGAAGAAGGAACCAGAGCCACACAGGAAAAGGTCAAAGCAGCAGCGGCCTGGCTCTCCGGGTGAGGCAGGTGGGCAGGAGCATCAGGGTGGGCATCCCCTCTGACCATCAACACTGTTTGCAAGAATGGGCCGGTTATTTAAAATTGTTAAGACATCACCTCTCTCCTGTGCAGATTTTAAACGTGCAGTGTCACTTTTAAAATGTTCTATGAGAAAATCTCATACAAACCATTTTTAAAAATTATTTAAAACATTGACATTATGACCAAAGTCTGACAGACAACCTTGGCCCCAGTTCCTACCTCCTACATGCCCCAGCATGCCAATCAACAAGCTGAGCTTTTAGGAGTTAGCTGTAGTTCTGTTTTCTGCCCTCTGGTTCTAGTATTTGGATATGCAGGGAGGGTGACCTTGTGACAGTCAGCTGCAAGGCTGGTCTGAGGCTTCTTCACTTTTATTTGTTTTGGTCAAGATTCCCAGCTCTGTTGGTTTATTACGTGATTATCATTTTTCTTTAAAACTAACTTCAACCTCTGCTATTGGTCAGAACTTTATATGTTATCTGTCCTTTGACCATCTTTAATGTATGGAGAGAAACAGGTTGTTAAAACCTTTCTGCCTCAGGACATTGAAAACATCATGCTTATGATACATAAAAAAGCTGATTACCTCTGTGGCAGACTGGTGAAATCTCCAGGGTGTAACCTAGCCCCGGACCAAATGACTACTGGATATTACCCACAGCTCATAAAATCCTTTTAGTTTGAAGGATTCTTTAAAGTAGTACAACATGTCAGTACCACTATCATACAGACTTGACAGATTCTATGCCGGATGCACTTCATGACACAAAAGGGCTTTAAACACCGACACTTCTCAAAAATCCCCAAATTGTTCCTCTGGCCACCCCCCTAGTACAAGTGCTCCTCTAAAATGCAAACTTAATCAACTGTCAGTGCCCCCTTCAAGATTCACCAATCCACAACCAGGATCAGAAGGACAATAGAAGACAATCACTCCCTCCACCAATCTCCTGCCTAGCTCAACCTGTGTGGAACTACTCACCTCATCTACACCAGTAAGAAATTGTCTCCTCTCCTTTTAAAACACATTCTCAATCCAATCCAGTTTCAGTTTTTAATCCACCTACTTCTCCTTTTAAAGAGGTCCACTGTTTCTCGTTCCCTGCATCCGTTTGAAGACCTTTCCATCAGAATCTTCAAGCCGCTCCTCTGGTGGCTCTCCTGGCACAAGAACTCCTCTGTAACTCATCACTCACCGACCTGCCTGTCCACCCTTCAATGTTTCACTGATCAACAACTCCAACAAGGAAAAGAAGCACCAAAGGAGACATTATTAACTCCACCAATCTGGATATCCTTGCCTTCTATGCACCGGTAAGAAACCATTTCCATCTTTTTCTGTGTATGAAACATTTCTGAAGTCTTAGAATTACTTTTGCCATCTCTCCTTAAACAAAATCTGATTTATTTTTCATTGCTCAGATAATGGACTCCAGCAAAGTGTTCCTAAGTCCCTACATCTGTCTTAATAACGCTCCTTAAGAACCACCACACTGCTCCTCCAGCAGTCCTCCTGGCTCACCTGCTTGTCCACCCTTCAACAATTCACTGATCAACAACTCCAACCTGGAAAAGAAGGACAAAAGAAGACAATGACTAACTCCACCAATGACAAAGCTCCTTCCTAGCTCAACCTGTGTGGATATACTCAGCACATCTGCACCAGTAAGAATGTGTCTCCTTTCCTTTTACAACACATTCTCAATCCATTCCAGTTTAAGTTAGTAATCCACTTACCTTTCCTTTTAAAGAGGCGCTTTTTTCTTGAGGCAGACGCCTAGTTGTTCACCTCATACAAGTGGTAATCAGATTATCTTCTTCTTTATATCTAATATTCCTGGAGTTCTCACACTTACCTTTGCTGTCTCTCCTTAACAGAAATCTGTTTTGTCTGTCAGTACTCAGATGCTGGATTCCAGCGTATTGTTCCTCAGTCCCTCCATCTGTTTTGACAACTCTTCTTAAGAACCGCCCTCCTGGCACACCTGCCTGTCCATCCTTCAGAGATTCACCATAGTCACCTTGCCTGCACCAGTAAGAAACCTTCTCCACACATTTTACAACACATTCTGAACCCATTTCAGTTTCAGATATTAACCCACTTACTTCTCCCTTTAACGACCAGCAGGTCTCCTGAGGAAGACTACAGACTGTTCACCTCCTACAAGTGGTAATCCAGCTCTCTTGTTCTTTGAGAATAATGTTCCTGGAGTTCTGACATTTGCCTTTGCTGTCTCTTCTTAACAGAAATCTGTTTTCTTTGTCAATCCAGCATACTGTTTCTCATTCCTGGATTCTGTTTATTGAACTCTCCTTAAAAATCTCCACTCAGATTTTCTGGCTGACCTCCTGGAACAATGGCTCTTCTTTAAATCATCGTTCCCTCACCTCCTGGTGAACCCTCCAACATTTCACAGAGCCACAACTCACACCTTGACAAGAAAGACCAAAGACACTTGTCATCTCCACCAATCTCCTGCCTAACTCAACCAGTGTGGATAAAGTCATCTTGTCTGCACCAGTAAGAAACCATCTCCACACATTCTCAACCTTCACACATTTCACTTTCAGATAGTAACCCATTACCTTTCCCCTTAGTGCCGTCCTGGGTTCTTGATCCATAGCAAGAAGAATCATCAAACTTTGCAGATTCACCAATAAACCTTTTAAACTTTCCTTTGGTTTCCATGATTATTACCTGAGTGAAACTTTCATTCTATAAGGAACATGACATTAGCTGGTCAAGAAGATGGCTGGGTCGATGGATGATTACCCAGCTTTCTGAAATAATAAAATAAAGTTTTCAAGAAAGTCAAATAGCAGAAGAACCTGCAGAAAAATATGCAAAGTTGAATTATATATGTTTTTTAAAGTTACAAAATAACAAATAATGGAAATTATATGTAGATGACATCCAAGAAAAGTCTGTGATGCTCAGACCAGGTGAGGGGAGGAGGATGTTGTCCATTAATCAAGCTGATTGCCCGTTTGGGAAAAAGTGCTCAGAAACCTGCTGGACCTGGAACAAAGATGATCTGATGATCCTGAGTGAAATCTGTTCATGTGTGGTGTGCTAGCTGTCTGACCGGAAACCACACACTGTACGACCAAACCTGTTATTTCTACGATTTTGTTGAATATTATTTTTGATGTTCTTGTCTACTTCCTGTTATGGGCGGAGATTTACACAGGTGGGCGCAATCTGCTAATAAAGGGCCACAGGCTGCTCTGGTGAGCACTGCACTCAGGCCAAATGAAACAGAGAGCTATGTTGTTTTTCCTTCGTCACGACCCGGCATTTCCAGCCCTTTACTGATGGCAGCGTCAACAGGTTATGGGCCCAGGAAGGAGTCTGGAAGCCGATGGAACCGATTATGCTTTGACGGAGATAAAAACAAGTATGAGTTGTGGGAAACAAAGTTTTTGGCCCACTTACGTCTGCTTGAGCTGAAGAGTACCATATTACTGAAGGGTGAACCCGATGACGTGGAAGAAGACGCCACTAAAATTGAAGAGGCATATGCAGAATTAATTCAAGCATTGGACGATAAGAGTCTTTCCCTTGTGGTGAGAGATGCTGCGGATGATGGCAGAAAAGCCCTAAAGATCCTCAGAGATCGCTATGCTGGTTCGGGTAAGCCATGAGTGATTAGTTTGTATACGGAGCTGACGTCTCTTCAGAAAGGTGTCAATGAGAACGTGACTGACTACATTATCCGAGCAGAATCTGCAATTACAGCGCTGCGTAATGCAGGAGAAGTTTAAGTGATGGCCTGCTGACGGCAATGATATTAAAAGACATGCCTGATGAGTTCAAACCATTCTCTGTTTATGTTACACAGAGTGATAAAGAGTTAAGTTTTGCCCAATTTAAAATGAAGCTGAGAAGCTATGAGAGCACAGAGAAGTTGTGTGTTGCTGGCTCAGCTGAAGATTGTGTGATGAAAGTTAAAGGAAGAGACAATTGGAGCATAAAACTCACCTGTTACAACTGTGGCCAGAGAGGGTACAGAGCCCTGGATTGTCCTTCAACCTCGAGCGAGCGCAATGAGCTGAAACAGTGGTGTAGGTTCTGCAAGACCGCCACGCATAAGGATGCAAACTTCCCGTTAATGGGGAGTTTTTCTTCCCACTGTCGCTTCATGCTTGCTCAGTATGAGGGATTGCTGCAAAGCCATGTACAATGCAGACGACTCTCCCTGTGGCTCTACGGTTCCTCAGGAGTGAATGCTGCTTGTCGGGACTTTGAAGCAATCAACTGGTTTCCTTATAGGACATTTTTGACCAATCTGTATAATCTGACCCAATCTGTATAATATGATTGAACTTGACTTTGTAAAGTACCTTGAGATGGCATATTTCATGAATTGGCACTATATAAATAAAATTGAATTGAACTTAGCAGTGTCATGTTTGTTTACTGATGTACTCAGGACGCACACACGGGACTAAAAGTTTAAGAGTCTTTATTTTAAGAGGTTAGCTGGATGGTGGGTGATGAAGACCGGAGGATCACGATTGCAGAGGGTCAGAGGTGTAGGTGACGGCAGGGGCTGACGGCCCGGAGCGAGAGTCCATAATCACTAGGTGGCTGGAAATGCTCAGCGCTTCTCAGCTAGCACGCCCCATAACTCTTCAGGGAAGACAGGACACAAATCGGAGTTTCTCCAGGGCGTTCAGTCAGGTTAGCAGGTCTTCAGCAACCCACAACAAAGTTCAGAGTCTTTCAGAGAGTCTGGCTGGACTAACCTTAAACGAGAGAGCAGAAACCAAACTTCCAACTGTTCTAGTTACCTGAATCACCACTTTTTTGTCCTATTTCTATCTACATTTTATTCCTACTTGCTTTTATTCTCTTTAATTTCGCTATATTTTAATCATGTAAAGCACTTTGCATTTAACCTGACAACAGCCAGATGCATGTCTCGCTCCGCCTAGCTCCACTCACATACATCTGGGACGCCGCCACAGGAATTGCCTTTACTGAAGGCTGGGCCTTATCAAAACTCCTTGCATATGATTGGATAAGCCACTTGTCTGTCATCTTTATCGACGTGCTATTTCAACCACTCACACCGAAGCTAACCCTTGACGCTGATGAGAGCGACGCAGGAAAAATGTGTTGTATGTGTTTGCGGCTCTAGTGGCACACGTTTTATTGACAGTGAGCTGACAGGAAGAGGGGAAAGACAGGCGGCAAAGCGCCGCGGGTCGGAGTTGATCCCGGGCCGACCGCGTTGAGGACTAAAGGCCTCCTAACATGGTTCGCGCTACCCGCTCCGGGGCGCGTCCGCGTCTGCAGCGGGCGCGCCCCGGAAAACAAAACTTGCCAAATCCGGTCGGGAGAAGGGCGAAAACATCGTTTCCACCAACAAAAGCCTTCAGAGGCGTTCTCTGATGTTCTTTTAATGAAACAATATTAGGTAGATTGGACAACACGGAAGAAATAGCAGCATTAATGCTAACGCTTGCTTCCTCGTCGAGCCGCCATTGCTATCAAAACAGTCTCACGTCATGGTCACGTCTCCACTACGTCACATCTATGAAATGCCAGCCCTGCGTCCTGATTGGCCAGACCATAAAATTGGTTGGAGAAATCACTTTCAACGGGGGATCTCCCAGATGTATGTGAGTGGAGCTAGGCGGAGCGAGACATGCATCTGGCTGTTGTCAGGTTACTTTGCATTGTCTTTGTACTGAATTGTGCTATATAAATAAATCAGCCAACACATCATCATCATCATCATCATCTTCTCTGCTGCAGCTCCAGCAAACATTGACACCAATTCTTCTATTTGTTTCAGATCAGCGAGGAGCTGGAGAAGGTGAAGCAGGAGATGGAGGACAAGGGCAGCAGCATGTGTGATGGAGGTGAAGCAGACTTCTAGAGGAGTCCTTGTTTTTGCCCCCAGCGTGTCTGACATCCCTCCTCTGTCTGTGTTCCCATCTCTCCTCTCCAGCCCCGCTGGTGAAAATCAAACAGAGCCTCACCAAGCTGAAGCAGGAGATGGTCCAGATGGACGTGAGGATAGGCGTGGTCCAGCACACGCTGCTGCAGGCCAAACTCAAAGAGAAGTCCAACATGACGCGGGACATGCACGCCACCAACATCCCCGAGCCCGCCGCCGGGCCCTTGGCTTAGAACCGCCGACGGGACGGGCCCCAGAGCCCTCAGCAGGTTCTGTTCTTCCAGACGGGACGGGAGTGTTGTTCTGTCCTGAAGACTGAGCAGAAAACCAGCAAACATGTGTTTTGTCTTATAAAAAACTATTTATTTCATTCTAAAATATATTTTGTGGTTGTGTTGTTTTTTTCTAAACGGCTGAATTCTTTTTAGGTGTAATTATGCAAAGCGTCCACCAGATGTCGCCGTTGCAGCATCTAAATCAGCGTCTGTTGAGCTTTAAACGGATTAAAACTGATTAGTTTTGATGGGAGCAAAGAAATAAATATTTCCTGCAGAGCTCATCAGGAAAGCAGAAACTTCCCACAATATTTCAGCTGAGATTTACTGGAAATGTAAACCAAAACCTCTCATGACCGGATGTTTGTGCCTGAAAACGATGCTAAACCCTTCAAAACAAAATGCTTACAAACATAAAGAAAAGTAAGTGACAAAAAATAGCTTATTTCTTGGTGTATGTACACTTTTAGTATCGATTCCATACAATGTAGTATAAATGAGGCCCTGCTCCTTATTCTGCAGGCTGTAAAACCTGATAACCCTCCCTGTTCTTCCTGCTCTCAGACACACCTTGAAGCTGGTGGAGCATCTGCTGGAGGTGAAAGCTGATTGGCTGCAGCCTCTCTGCTCTGACACGTGATTCGTAGATCAGAGCTGTTGCTGTTTTCAGGAAATGAAACTCACACAGTCACTGTGACAAGAGGAGAAATGGAGCAGAACCAGCTGGACCGAGAAACCTTGTCCTGTTCGATCTGTCTGGATCTACTGAAGGATCCGGTGGCTATTCCCTGTGGACACAGCTACTGTATGAAGTGTATTAAAAACTTCTGGGATGAAGAGGATCACAAAGGAATCCACAGCTGCCCTCAGTGCAGGAAAACTTTTCTACCGAGGCCTGAGCTGAGTAAAAACACCATGTTAGCAGCTTTAGTGGAGCAGCTGAAGAAGACTGGACTCCAAGCTGCTCCTGCTGATCTCTGCTATGCTGGACCTGAAGATGTGGCCTGTGATTTCTGCTCTGGAAGAAAACTGAAAGCCATCAAGTCCTGTTTAATCTGTCTGGCCTCTTTCTGTAAGAAACACCTTCAGCCTCATTATGATGTGGCTCCACTAAAGAAACACAAGCTGGTGGAGCCCTCCAAGAACCTCCAGGAGAACATCTGCTCTCGTCATGATGAGGTGATGAAGATGTTCTGTCGTACTGATCAGAAGTGTATCTGTTATCTCTGCTCTGTGGATGAACATAAAGGCCACGACACAGTGTCAGCTGCAGCAGAAAGGACTGAGAGGCAGAGAGAGCTGGAGGTGAGACGAGAAAACATCCAGCAGAGAATCCAGGACAGAGAGAAAGATGTGAAGCTGCTTCAACAGGAGCTGGAGGCCATCAAGCACTCTGCTGATAAAACAGTGGAGGACAGTGAGAAGATCTTCACTCAGCTGATCCGTCTCATCCAGAAAAGAAGCTCTGATGTGAAGCAGCAGATCAGATCCCAGCAGGAAACTGAAGGGAGTCGAGTCAAAGAGCTTCAGGAGAAGCTGGAGCAGGAGATCACTGAGCTGAAGAGGAAAGACGCTGAGCTGAAGCAGCTCTCAGACACAGAGGATCACAACCAGTTTCTCCACAACTACCCCTCACTGTCAGCACTCAGTGAGTCTACACACTCATCCAGCATCAAGATCCGTCCTCTGAGCTACTTTGAGGATGTGACAGCAGCTGTGTCAGAGCTCAGAGATCAACTACAGGACATCCTGAGAGACGCATGGACAAACATCTCACTGAGACTCACTGAGGTGGATGTTTTACTGTCAGAACGAGAACCAAAGAGCAGAGCTGGATTCTTGAGATATTCATGTGAAATCACACTGGATTCAAACACAGCACACAGTCGTCTGTTACTATCAGAGGGGAACAGGAAGGTGACATGGATGAAACAACCTCAGTCTTATTCTAGTCATCCAGACAGATTCACTTATTGGCTTCAGGTTCTGAGTAGAGAGAGTCTGACTGGACGTTGTTACTGGGAGGTGGAGAGGAGAGAGAGAGTTGATGTAGCAGTCGCATACAAGAATATCAGCAGAGCAGGAAGAGGGAATGAATGTAGATTTGGAGGTAATGACAAATCTTGGGCATTATATTGTTACCAAGGAGGTTATCAATTTGGTCACAACAACATCTGGACCTCCATCTCAGGTCCTGGTTCCTCCAGAGTAGGAGTGTACCTGGATCACAGAGCAGGTATTCTGTCCTTCTACAGCGTCTCTGAAACCATGACTCTCCTCCACAGAGTCCAGACCACCTTCACTCAGCCGCTACATGCTGGAGTTTATGTTTATTGGAGCGTTGGAGGTTCTGCTGAGTTCTGTAAACCCAAATAGACAGAATCCACTGAAGGTTCAGTGAGTTTGATTCTGGTTTTTAAATCTCCAGCAGATTATTTTCTTGATGGTTGTTGTTTAATGTCTAAACTGCAAAGAAATCAATAGTCAGAGATTGTCAGCATTTGTTTTCCTTCAGAATTGATGTTCTGGTTCTGTTGGGTTTGTTCATTTCTCAACATTGTTTTCTAAACCAGCTGATCAGCACCAGAATATATATTTCTTAATTGTTTAATTGTTTAATTTTTTTTCTGTTGAAAGTTTAAATAAATCAAACATATCTCAGAATCATGAGAATTAATCTGAATTATTTCAAAAACTATTTCTACGTAAAATTAAAAAAAAAAGTTTTATTTCTGTGTTAAAATCTAAATAAATCACATACTACTCGGAATCATGTCAATTAATTTTATTTATTTAGGAATCTTTCCAGGTAAAACTAAATAATGTATGATTGTTATATTTTTACGATAAGATATATGTGTGCATAAGGAAATATGAAAGCTGAAAAAGAGTATTTACGGACAAAGAAACTACTCCAAAAAGTACATCTTGTTCAAAAAGTTCCTAAAGTAAATGTAACTGAGTAAATGCAACTAGTTACTTCCCACCTCTGTGGACAGTACAGTAACCGTAACATAAGTCTAAACTAACAGCTAAAGCTTCTAAAAGCTTAATTTTCTATTCTGACTTCCATCAAAAGCAACTTTTAAATCCATGAAGCGTCTGAATTTAGTGAGATGTCAGCTTTTAGAAAGAGGCCTAACATGAGCATTTTCACAGCAGTGAGCTGAAAAAACTTGGCCTTCTAACTGCCCTAACCTTGGCTGCTAAGCAGAGCATCATAGCAAAGCACAACAGAGGCACTTGAAGTTACACTGCTGCTTATTGAGAGAAATATTACCAAGATGACATCATAATTGTAGCAGTTATCAAGTTACCTTTTATTTAAATAAACATACCTTCCACAGTACTGCAGCGGCGTGACTGCATGACCGTCCCAACCCTGAAAAGTCTTATTTCCATTTCTGTATAAGCAGTTTTATTGTTTGAAAAATGCTCAATAAATAAAGTATGACTGATTAAAATATATAAAAATATTCCCCTCCCTGGGCTGCCACCTTACCGTGGTGGAGGGGTTTGAGTGTCCCAATGATCCTAGGAGCTATGCTGTCAGGGGCTTTAAGCCCCTAGTAGGGTCACCCAAGGCAGACAGGTCCTAGGTGAGGGACCAGACAAAGTGCAGCCCAAAATGCCCCTTATGATGAATACAATTATTGGACCTCGTGTTCCCTCGCCCGGACGCGGGTCACCGGGGCCCCACTCTGGAGCCAGGCCTGGAGGTGGGGCACGTTGGCGAGCGTCTGGTGGCCGGGCTTTTGCCCATGGAGCCCGGCCGGGCTCAGCCCGAAGAGGCGACATGGGTCCCCCTTCCGATGGGCTCACCAACTGTCGGAGGGGCCAAAGGGGTCGGGTGCAATGTGTAACGGGTAGCAGTGGAGGGCGGGGACCTTGGCGTTCCGATCCTCGGCTGCAGAAGCTGGCTCTTGGGACGTGGAATGTCACCTCTCTGGTGGGGAAGGAGCCTGAGCTTGTGCACGAGGTTGAGAGGTTCCGACTAGAGATAGTCGGACTCACCTCGACGCACCGCTCTGGCTCCGGAACCAGTCTCCTTGAGAGGGGCTGGACATTCTTCCACTCTGGAGTTGCCCATGGTGAGAGGCGCCGAGCTGGGGTTGGCATACTTGTTGCCCCCCATCTCGGTGCCTGCACGTTGGGGTTTTCCCCGGTGAACGACAGGGTGGCCTCCCTCCGCATTCGTGTGGGGGGACGGGTTCTGACCGTTGTTTGCGCTTATGCGCCAAACAGCAGTTCAGATTACCCACCCTTTTTGGAGTCCTTGGAAGGGGTACTGGAGAGTGCCCCTCCTGGGGACTCCCTCGTTTTGCTGGGGGACTTCAACGCTCACGTGGGCAATGACAGTGGGACCTGGAGGGGCGTGGTTGGGAGGAATGGCCCACCTGATCTGAACTTGAGTGGTGTTTTGTTGTTGGACTTCTGTGCTCGTTATGGATTGTCCATCACAAACACCATGTTCAAGCATAAGGGTGTCCATATGTGCTCTTGGCACCAGGACACCCTAGGTCGCAGTTCAATGATCGACTTTGTTGTCGTTTCATCTGACCTGCGGCCGCATGTCTTGGACACTCGGGTGAAGAGAGGGGCGGAGCTCTCCACCGACCACTACCTGGTGGTGAGTTGGCTCCGATGGCGGGGGAGGAAGCCGGTCCGACCGGGCAGGCCCAAACGCACTGTGAGGGTTTGCTGGGAACGTCTGGCGGAGTCCCCTGTGAGGCGGAGCTTTAACTCCCACCTCCGGGAGAACTTTAAACACGCCCTGAGGGAGGCGGGGGACATTGAGTCTGAATGGACCATGTTCCACGCCTCTATTGCTGAGGCGGCTAGTCGGAGCTGTGGCCGCAAGGTTGTCGGTGCATGTCGTGGCGGCAACCCTCGAACCCGCTGGTGGACACCAGCGGTGAGGGAAGCCGTCAAGCTGAAGAAGGAGTCCTATCGGGCTTTTTTGGCCTGTGGGACCCCGGAAGCAGCTGATGTGTACCGGCAGTCGAAGCGGCGGGCGGCTCGGCTGGTCGCCGAGGCAAAAACTCGGGCGTGGGAAGAGTTCGGAGAGGCCATGGAGAAAGACTTCCGTACGGCTTCGAAGCGATTCTGGTCCACCATCCGGCGTCTCAGGAGGGGGAAGCAGTGCAGTACCAACACTGTTTACAGTGGGGGTGGTGTGCTGCTGACCTCGACTCGGGACGTCGTGCGTCGGTGGGCGGAATACTTCGAAGACCTCCTTAATCCCACCAACACGTCTTCCATTGAGGAAGCAGAGCCTGAGGACTCTGGGTCGGGTTCTCCCATCTCTGGTGCTGAGGTTGCCGAGGTTGTTAAAAAGCTCCTCGGTGGCAAGGTTCCGGGGGTGGATGAGATTCGCCCTGAGTACCTTAAGGCTCTGGATGTTGTGGGGCTGTGTTGGTTAACGCGGCTCTGCAACATTGCGTGGACATCGGGGGCAGTTCCCCTGGATTGGCAGACTGGGGTGGTGGTCCCCCTATTTAAAAAGGGGGACCGGAGGGTGTGTTCCAACTACAGAGGAATCACACTCTTAAGCCTCCCTGGTAAGGTCTATTCAGGGGTTCTGGAAAGGAGGGTCCGTCGGATAGTCGAATCTCGGATTCAGGAAGAGCAGTGTGGTTTTCGTCCTGGCCGTGGAACACTGGACCAGCTCTATACCCTCAGCAGGATTCTTGAGGGGGCATGGGAGTTTGCCCAACCAGTCTACATGTGTTTTGTGGATCTGGAGAAGGCATTTGACCGTGTCCCTTGAGGGATCCTGTAGGGGGTACTCCAGGAGTATGGAGTACCGGACCCTTTAATAAGGGCTGTCAGGTCTCTGTACGACCGGTGTCAGAGTCTGGTCCGCATTGCCGGCAGTAAGTCGGACTCGTTTCCGGTGAGAGTTGGACTCCGCCAAGGCTGCCCTTTGTCACCGATTCTGTTCATAACTTTTATGGACAGAATTTCTAGGCGCAGCCAAGGTGTTGAGGGGATCCGCTTTGGTGGCCTTAGGATTGCGTCTCTGCTATTCGCGGATGACGTGGTCCTATTGGCTTCATCAGGGCGTGATCTACAGCTCTCACTGGAGCGGTTCGCAGCCGAGTGCGAAGCGGCCAGGATGAGAATCAGTGCCTCCAAATCCGAGACCATGGTCTTGAACCGGAAAAGGGTAGAGTGCCTTCTCCGGGTTGGGGAGGATGTCCTGCCCCTAGTGGAGGAGTTCAAGTATCTTGGGGTCTTGTTCACGAATGAGGGGAAGATGGAGCGGGAGATCGACAGGCGGATTGGTGCAGCGTCTGCTGTGAAGCGGGCGCTGTACCGATCCGTTGTGGTGAAGAGAGAGCTGAGCCAAAAGGCGAAGCTCTCGATTTACCGGTCGATCTACGTTCCTACCCTCATCTATGGTCACGAGCTTTGGGTCGTGACCGAAAGAACGAGATCCCGGATACAAGCGGCTGAAATGAGTTTTCTCCGTAGTGTGTCTGGGCTCTCCCTTAGAGATAGGGTGAGGAGCTCAGTCATCCGGGGAGGACTCAGAGTAGAGCCGCTGCTCCTCCACGTCGAGAGGAGCCAGTTGAGGTGGCTCGGGCATCTGGTCAGGATGCCTCCTGGACGCCTCCCTGGAGAGGTGTTCCGGGCACGTCCCACCGGGAGGAGGCCCAGGGGAAGACCCAGGACACGCTGGAGGGACTATGTCTCCCGGCTGGCCTGGGAACGCCTTGGGGTTCCTCCTGAGGAGCTGGCCCAAGTGGCTGGGGAGAGGGACGTCTGGGCCTCCCTACTAAAGCTGCTACCCCCGCGACCCGACCCCGGATAAGCGGAAGACGACGGACGGACGGACGGATGATTAAAATATTGTTTAATGTCTAAATGTTACCAGAAATAGACCATCCTGTATCAGTGCATCAATATTCACTGCAAAAAGGAACTAAATGAAGTAAAATCTTTATGAAATGAGTGTATTTGTCCTTGATGGGTGGGCCTGGGTGGGTCTAGGCTCTCCCACTTGTTTGTTGGACGTGTGTTGTTAATTGGTGCTATATAAATTAAACTGAATGAATAGCGTGTTAGCAGAAGAAGAAGAGAGAAGAGGACAAGGAGAAGTTTCCTTCCAGCTGATTCAGACATGAGGTTCTTTGGTTGAGCTCCAAAATGTGCTGAAATGGTTGAGTCAGCTCTCCTCTTCCCTGCTGGCTTCTGCTGGGGGTTTTGAATGGAGCGCTGACAGAAGGTGAGGAGGAGGTGGATCTCAGAGGAGATGCCACTTTCACATCATGCTAGCTCTCCATCATTACCAACTATAGCTTTAAGGCTATTTAGATGGAGCCAATGACTGCTGAGATATTCACCAGCTACTATAAAACTCAGGAGCTGAGTCCAGAGAGCACAATCTGTAGCGCTAGCTGACAGTGGACCGCCCATCTCTGCATGAAAACCTCACAAAGACGTTTAAATGTGGCATTAAAATAAATTGGCAGACACAACTTGTTCTCCTGCAGCTTTTTGGGGAACGGTGGTGCTCAACCAGTTCTGCTGGAAACTGATTGGTTTCACCACAGCACACAAGGCAACTTGTGTCAGAACTGCTTCATGGAGTTGGTGCTTCTGGTCAACTAGTGGTGGAAGGATTTCCATCCATGTCTCCAGGAAGCCGCCTGTCTGCACACATAATCCTTGTCAGAACTATGGACGGTGCCAGAGACTCCTGGACTCAGACCAGTGGTTCTGTTGATGTCCTGCTGGATTCTACAGGGAACAATGTGAGCATTGACTGAAGAGCAGCACCCTAAAAGGACGCCATCTTTCCCCCATCAGTTCCATAAAGGACAACCTGGAAAAAATCAGGACCAGATGTTGCATTTCTGCAGAATACTGATGGATGACACCAGTGATTTAATTCCAAGCGAGCGCTAAAAGTCATCTGAAAACAGATGTTAGAAATAAAGCAGAACTGATGGGTCCCCAGGCTGCCCCTGTGATTCAACAAACCACCACCAGATGGCGCTGAACTGAACCCTGATTGTTGAAGCTGGTCATGTTTGAGATGCTGTTACTGTTTGTTGGCAGGAACCATTCATGTTTCACTACAAGGATTCTGAGTAGATGAATAGATTCTGTTTTTAATGAAAATAAATGTCATTTTCATTCCTTTGAGGTTATTTTCTCTGTGAAGCCTTGGGTTCAGCTGTTTTTAGTTCTGTTTAAAAGCTGCTAAAATATAAGATCAGACAAACAGTTGATAATATTTTACTTTATAACCCCATCAGCTAAGATTTAAGGTATAATTTCAGCAAATGTTGCTCTAGTATAAAGGAAAACAAACCCTAGAAAAAGAAAGTAGTCTCAGAGACACGTGTGTGTTTCAGTAGTGATCAATGCTGCACCAGAGGGTTGTTAGGATCCTGAAATATGGGGACTTAGCCCCGCCCAGAAATAGTTGAAGTTTGATACAACAGCAGAAGAAATTTAATTTACTTCCATCTAATAACGATACTGAACATGCTGCAGTCCTTTGCCTCTAGACTGAGTTTTTTAGCTGCTATAAATGTAACGTTCTGTTGTCGTTCAGGTTATTTTCTTTCAGTTTAGCCACTTTTCTGTCTTAGGTTTTATTTCTGCTTTCTTGTTTTGTATTGGATTTATCCTTAGCCGGTTTTAGTCTTTATTTCAGCTAGTGTTTGTTCAGTCTTTGTCTTGCTTTTTACCTTAGGTTTATTAGTCTGTGTGCTCCGTTTATTATTTCCACCTGTTTTGGTTAATTAGTCCCGCCCTGTTCTTCTGTTCCGTTCATCTATTTAAGCCCGCTTTAGTTTTCGGTTTGTTGCCAGGACGTCTCGTGATATCCTCTTGTTCAAGTTCCCCGGTAAGAATACTTTTCCCCTTGACTGTTTTAGTTTAGCCTGCCTGCCCGTTTGCCCGTTTAGCTTTTGGTTCGTCTGTTTTTGGAGTTTGCTTTGTTGTTTACCTGAAGCCAGTTCTTTTGTCCCCTGGACCTTTTTGTCAATAAACCCCTTTTTAAGCTTCAGCTCGGTGTCCGGCTAACATTTGGGTTCTCCATACACAATTCATTACAATAAATGAAAAAGAAACAAGCTTTATGTGGTTGTTTTTATTGGTAGCAGCCTGAGTAATCCCTGCAGGAACAGAGTTTGCTCGTTGTGTCTGATGAAAGTTGCTCTTGAACTCAGAAGCTTTGTTCAACCACTGTCTCATCTAAAGAACCAAACTCTCCCTTTTTCCTGGTTTTGTAATCGTCATTGTCATTTATTTCACAAAGGACTAAGGCCTTCAGCTGATACAGTGTTTATATTTATATTTACTGTTATTATAGTTTAGTAATATTTATGGTTTCTTTCATCCTCTTCGGCCAATTGATTCCTTTTGATCCAGTTTTTGTTTCACTTCACTAATTCTCACCTGGAAATGATTGAAGGAAACATCCTGGATGAATAAAGAGTGGTTCTGCAGCTATTTTATTGTCTTATCTGTTCTTAATTTTCTCTGATTTCATAATTAATGACAGAAAGGTTTTAGAGGAGCAGCTCAGCTCTGCTCTTACTGCAGCATCAGGATAAAAACCTGTTTCTCCTCCACCAATCACAGCAGCTCTCTGCCTGAAGGAGGAAGAAAACCTCCTGATAAAAGCGCGCTTATTGTCCTCTGTCCCTCTGAACAACAACTATTTAACTATTTAACAATCACTACTTGTTTATTTCTGCACCTGCCATTTCAGAGCAAGATAAAAGCTCAGATTTTCTTCTTCTGCTAAGTTCAGAACAAACTCAGCTTCAATAGGAGCCAGAGTGCTGCTCAATGTTCCCCCTAATGTATTTAAAGGGGAAGTCCGGTCAACAAGGAAAAATCAGGGTATCATTAGCTATAACTAAAACTAATACGTTCGTGGTTATTTAATGAACTTATCTTTAATCAATACGAAAATAAAAACATAAATTGTCGTCTGAATCACTGTGTATGGGGGCTGACATTACTGCCCATATTTGGGCAGTAAGGGGCGTTTGACATCACATCCTGCGACGTAGAAAAGCGGAAGCGTCGACAGCATTTCTCCACTCTTTCCATGCAAAGTCAATAGGAGCCGTTCTACACAGCTGCGATCATCAATAATTTTTTCGGATTTCCAGAGGACTTCACCGCTGACATTCCCAAGAGCTATTGCTGAAGCAACAATGCCCACGTGCATGGCCATCGGATGTTCCAACACAACTGGTAAAAGTGGAAAAAATATTGCTTATTTGAACTTCCCGATTCATGAGCCACCGGGCTCGGCGCTGGATTGCCAACTTGAAGAGAGCGGATTTGCCATCTAACTTCTGGCCAGAGAGAAAACACGTCATATGCAGCAACCATTTCGAAGAAGAATGTTTTGAACATGACATGAGAGCGAGGATTTTCGGTAAGTTATTTTGAAATTTTAAATTTTTTATTTAGAAGTTACGGGGATGGTTAACGACCAGAGGGGCTGAGGGATACCACATGTGATGTGGTATCCCTCAGCCCCAGCATGTGCTGGAATGCTTTTATATTTTAATACTTATACAATAATGACCACCTGCCCTATTTACTAGGGGGCAAATATATAACTTAAGTCACTTCAGCTCGATCTCTCCTCCGCTGTGTGTGTGTGTGTGTGCATATTTAGCTGAAATTAATATTTAATATTTATTAATATTACTTCACTTTCTGTCTGATACGTCCGTGACAACGACAAACTGTAATATTCTGTGCCTAACTCTGGCATACTGCGTCTGACATGACATTAAAAGTTTTTTACGTGAGCCTCATCCAGACAGCTAAATGTTAGTTTCTACTTTATTTAGTTAAACTTTGTTTGTAATCATTTATTCCTAAAATAATTAGCATTTTTACATTTATGTTCAGGCAACTACCCAAATTGTCATGAACTAGGACAGAAGGACCCAGTATTCAACCAGACAAGCAGAACGTTAGTTAAAGAAGGTTTATTTTTGGATGGGTAGCGGGCAGAACCGCAATGACAGACTGGCTGATAAGTTCACATTTCCTAGTCCAAAACCGGGTGGACAGAACAGCAGGACAGTCCACATAAGAATCTGGGCTCAGAGTAAAGGAACAGATCCAAGTCTGAATACAACAGGTCCGGTTCGGTACACAACAGGCAGGATACAGACAGGGATCAAGCAAGCTCAGATAGTTCAGGGACAAAACTCAGATCAGGTAACACGAGCCAAAAGTCAGACTCAGGCAGGCAAAACAGGTTAATCGGGAACAAGCTAGCTCAGGTGTCTAGAGGGAAATCAGGTTGGAATCACCAGGCAATCAGAAATAAGATGCTGGATAAGACTCACCGAATGGCTCATAATAATCTGGCAGAGAACAGAGGAGTGAGGCAGGTATAAATAGAACAGGGGACAGGTGAATTGGAGTGAAGAATAATTACAGGTGACAGGTGACACTGATCAGAGGAAGGGTGGTGGCTAGGGATAGACCAAACTAATTGGTTGGTGACTAATGGCTGGAATGTGAAAAGGTCTAATTGGTTAGTGACTGGTGACAGGGGACAAACTGATAGGGTGGTGACTGCAAACTGAGCTGGTTGACCAATGGCTGATGAATGAGAGCAGAATAGGACTGGCTGGTGACTGAGGTGAAATGAGCCGACCGATGCTGACAGGTGAACAGATGAACTAAGGAGAAGTGCAAACAGAACCAAAACAAAACCCAAACAATGACAGAAACCAAACTAAGACAAAACCCAAAACAGAACCTAAACTAAGACAGAATTCAACTATGACCCAAACATTATTTTATGATGGCGGACTGGATTCATCCTCACGCTGCCGTTACTCTTAATCAAATGTAGCTGCCATGCGCGACATCCGCCAATGAAAAACTATTGCATCTTGCTGTGATTAGCATTTAATCTGAATAAATCTCTAATTTTCTGTGCGCCCATCCTACATCTAACTTGTTGTCAGAGTAAGCATCTCACTCCGATGGTTTGATGTCAGAGCTTTGGCTGCCCCTCTGTAAGTCTATCATAAATGTATGTGCAAAAAATTATTTATCTGTGTTCTTAAATTTAATAACCAGTTGCTGCTACCTTATTTGAAACAAAAAAATATTGGTTGTCATTAGACCTTTAATGTCATCGGCTAAAGAGTTTTCTTTAGCTGGAGAAGAAAAAAATGATTTGTGCTTTTTTCCCTCCCTCAGGGAGCCTCACCTGTGCTTTTGTTGCTACACTTTACTGGTAGTTTAACAACTGAATAAACGTATATCTCAAATGATCCAATAGGATCCTATACCATTTTGTCTACATTCACATCACATTTTGTAACGTTTCTGGCACTGGAGCTGATCTAATCTTTACTCAGCACACCTGTTTACTCTCCACCCCGTCTGCAATTAGCCTTCAGTGTTTTCACGTGTTATCATCTCTATTTATACTCCGTTCTGATCAGTCTCCAGTGCCAGAACGTCACTCCTCACCCGTTCACTCTCATGCAGTGGCGGCTGGCCAGTAGGGGGCGCTCGGGCGCCGCCCCCTTTAAATCGTTTAGATAATAAATGATTTCTGAACTGCAAAGTACTTAGAAATGTATTTATTCATACTGTGTGTCCAATAGACATGTTAGAATTTATTAAAATAGTAAATACATAATTCTATTTATTTGCTCACATTGTGCACACTTCCTCCTTTCCTATGTGCAGGGCGCCGGTCTAATGGGAGTGAATGTAGGCGCAGGAACTTGGGCAAGCATGTGATCTGAGGCTGACTTTTAATTGGTTATCTAGGGTTTTGCATAGGGGCGCACTGCTCTGCGTCCCGGACACACCTATTCTGTTGCGTCATTACTGGTAGAGTGTCAGTACTGGCTAATTTTTTTAAAAACATTGTGTGATTGGACAATCCCCGATTCGACTCAGCTCAGCTGCAGTTCGTTAGGTTGATTCACGGTTATGCTTGCAAAGTTGAGTAGTTTCAAAATGAGAGAAAATTCTGTTTTGTCTTTACAAAAAAATGCTTTTACAAAGCGTTCACTTGAAGAAAAAAACAGGATAAAGGAGCTTGGACCGGATCGTCTTAATTTACAAATTCAGCAGCAGGCAAGTGAATTACTCCACTCCATGGTTGGATAAAGCAGTGTAGGTAGTAGTCAGCCAGTGAAGAGGCGTTGGACACTCAGTGTAGAAGACATGAAAGGATTGCTGCAGGTGAGTTGTTGTGGAAAATCACTGTTACACTGGTTTATTGTAATGTTATTTAATATATTAGGAAGATGTGCTTTGTAGTTAGAAATACCTTTAGTTGTGTCTATGCTGTGTAGGTATGTTGATGTAATGTTTGTCAGCAAGATATTTTATTATTTAAGTTGTACTGAAGTTTATGGGTAATGGGGAATAAAACATTTGGTTACTGAATTTTGTATAATCTTGTCCCACAAAAATGCTGTAACACATTTCATAACACAGCCTTAAAAATGGCAGCAAATGTTATTAAAATCAGGAAAACAATCTAGAACAAGTCTTTTCAGAAACTGTCACGCTCTTGAAGATCCTCCTCACCAGACCCATGACCACAGCTGAAAGCTGAAAGGTGCTTTTTAACTCTGAAAAGAATCAAGACTTTTCTGAGAAACTCAATGACTCAGGACAGGCTGCATGCATTGGCCATGTTGTCAATGGAGGAAAGACTAGTCACAGAGATGACTGACTTTAACAATTAAGAATATAATTGAGAAATTTGCTGGGCAGAAGGAAAGGAGGGCAAAATTCATGTTCAAATAGTGCTATTTTTTAAGATTTGCTTTGTTTGTTTTTCATTTGTTTGTTTGTGTGCGCCCCCCTCAGTTTTTTTAGCACCAGCCGCCACTGCTCTCATGCCTGGGGTAATAGCATTGCAGCCTGAGTTTGATTTTTCTGTCTGTTTGCCCAACATAATCTGTCCTGTTTTCGAGTCTGTCTCAGCTTTTTGCCTTTTGTCTGCGTCTGGAGGACCCATCATCTGTGCAATAAATCTTTTAGCATCAGCTCCATGTCCGGCTTATATTGAGTTCTTCTAAATCATCACAGTACGTTCTGGCCAAATGAACTCTCTGCCGAGACGTTTTCTCCTTCCTGGAGGAGCTATGCTTGTTCCAACCAGCGCTTCACTCACCTCCCACAGTTTAATCAGTCGCTCACCAGACTTCTGTCAGTCCTCCTCACCGCCGTTCCACCTGGATCCGTCTTTTTTTCTGGAGATCGAAGAGGAGGTGGTGCGGGAGCTTCGCCCGGATCTTTTTCCGGAACCGGCTCAGCTTCCCTCTCCTAACATGGAGACGTCAGGGTCGCCACCGGCTTCAGCGGGTCCGTCCTGTCAGGAGGCATCTGCCTCCTTGCGAGGTCCGCCGTCTCGCCGCCGAAGGAGGAGACGTTTACCTGCTGTTCTTCCGTCCACTATTACCGCGCAGCGGGTCGAGGAGCCAGCTCGGGCTTTGTCTGTGGCCGAACCTCAACCACAGGCCACTTCCTGTTTGACAGACCCCGCTCTTTCTCCTCCCGCGTTGGAGTTGCCCACAGCTCCCCCTGGTGGTGTTAATGACTCTGAGTATGTGCTCCTGGAGAGTAAGATAAGGACGTTTGCACCCATAATTAAACGCCTCAGGGAGGCTCTTCTCAGTCATTATTCAGAGGAGCTGGAGAAAAAATTAAAGGAGGTTGAGGGACATTATAGGTCAGCCCTCCAGGCTTTCTACAGCCGACCTAAACCAGTCCCAGAGGGTCCGGCCGATGCCTCGCCTCCTGAGTCTGTCCCCGAGGGTCTGGCCGACGCCTCGGCTCCTGAGTCTGTCCCTGAGGATCCGGCCGACGCCTCGGCTCCCGTGAAGCCCAACAAGGGGGTCCAGGAGGATCTGCCTCTGCCCAAGTCCAGAGAGGTGGTCCAGGAGGACCTGCCTCTTCTGACCTGCGACGTGGGAACCCAGAGGGGTCCGTCACTGACGTGCGACGTGGGAATCCAGAGGGGTCCATCACTGACGTGCGACGTGGGAACCCAGAGGGGTCCATCGCAGACGTCCGACGTGGGAACCCAGGGGGGTCCGTCGCAGATGTCCAACGTGGGAACCCAGGGGGGTCCATCGCAGACGTCCGACGTGGGAACCCAGAGGGGTCCGTCGCAGACGTCCGACGTGGGAACTCAGAGGGGTCCGTCGCAGATGTGTGATGTGGCAACACAGTGGGGTCCATCGCTGAACTGTGATGCGGGGACTCAGGTGGATCCTTCATTCTTCGGACACCCCGAGCCTCCGAAGAGGATGCAACAACTGTGGTCCCCTGGAGACTTTGAGCCTCTCGATGTCGTGTTTAAGCCCAGACCCCTTATTGCCCTCATGGACAGCCTACTCTGGGAGAGACTTTATTGGATGTCTCTTTCTGAGACCCTCCAGGAGTTGATCCTGAGACTCCTGGTGGCTAAGGGTCTGACTTTGGCTCCTGAAGCCTGTAGCCCGGGGCCTCCTGAAGCCTGTAGCCCGGGGCCTCCTGAAGCCTGCAGCCCTGTGGTCTCTGAAGCCTGTAGCCCCGTGGCCTCTGTGGTCTGTAGCCCCGTGGCCTCTGTGGTCTGTAGCCCCGTGGCCTCTGTGGTCTGTAGCCCCGTGGCCTCTGTGGTCTGTAGCCCCGTGGCCTCTGTGGTCTGTAGCCCCGTGGCCTCTGTAGTCTGTAGCCCCGTGGCCTCTGTAGTCTGTAGCCCCGTGGCCTCTGTAGTCTGTAGCCCCGTGGCCTCTGTAGTCTGTAGCCCTGTGGCCTCTGTAGTCTGTAGTCCTGTGGCCTCTTTAGCAGCCTGTAGCCAGGCTCCCACCTTAGCAGCCTGTTGCCAGGCTCCCACCTTAGCAGCCTGTTGCCAGGCTCCCACCTTAGCAGCCTGTAGCCAGGCTCCCACCTTAGCAGCCTGTAGCCAGGCATCCCCTTCTGTCGCCTGTAGCCAGGCTCCCCCTTCAGTCGCCTGTAGCCAGGGTCCTTCTTTATTCGCCTGTAATCAGGCGCCGCCGCCTGTAGCCGTTAACCATGCGCCGCCGCCTGTAGCCGTTAACCATGCGCCGCCGCCTGTAGCCATTAACCAGGCACCGCTGCCTGTAGTCGTTAACCAGGCGCCGCCTCCTTTAGCCTGTAGTCTGGCGCCTTCCGTACCCCGTAGTCTGGTGCCTTCCGTACCCCGTAGTCTGGTGCCTTCCATACCCCGTAGTCTGGCGCCTTCCGTACCCCGTAGTCCGGCGCCTGCCTTAGCCTGTAGTCCGGCGCCTGCCTTAGCCTGTAGTCCGGCGCCTGCTTTAGCCTGTAGTCCGGCGCCTGCCTTAGCCTGTAGTCCGGCGCCTGCTTTAGCCTGTAGTCCGACGCCTCCCCTAGCCTGTAGTCCGGCACCCGGTTCTGTCTTCTCTCCCTTCAGGAGTCGGGGTCCGAGGTTCCTGCTCCGCCGACGGTCTATGAGGTTCCTGCTCCGCCGACGACCTTCTGCTGCCCTGCTCCGCCGGCGGCCTCCTGAAATCCTGGTTCGCTTGGGCCATCCCCCGGGATGACCGCCGGAGGTCCTGACTCGCCTGGGCCGTACGCCGGGACGACCGCCGGATGTCCTGTCACGCCGGGGCCGTCCGCCGGAGAACCTGTCACGCCGGGGCCGTCCGCCGGAGAACCTGTCACGCCGGGGCCGTCCGCCGGAGATCCGGTCACTTAGACTGTTTGGACTCTTTATTTTTTGGGATTCGCCCTTTGAGGGTTGTTTTTTTTTTCTTGACTTGTATATTTGGTTGTGTGTTATAGATGAAGTAAAGGATGATGATCTTTTCCAGAGTTGCAATACTCACAAACTAAAAACAGATTAAACTGTCTTTAAGGAAAACTTTAAATATGTAGAACCTTCCTCAATTTGATTGGGAGCAATGAAGCAGGAAAGGAACGTTTTGCTCAGTTCATTCCAATCAGACAAACAACTGCTGGTCTTTTTCAAGATTTTCATTACTTTGGTCAAGACCTGGTTCTGGGAACACTGGTGAAAGATCTGAAAGATCTCCAGGTGAGTGGTACTGAACTGCCAGATGGTGAAATGTGAAAGGCCAGCCTCTGTGCCATTGTAGGTGATAACCTTGGCTCTCACTGTGTTGGTGGTTTTACTGAACATTTCAGCACCAGCCCTTTCTTTTGTAGATTCTGCAAAATAAAAATAAGCGTTTGAAACTGACCCATTTCAACTGGACCTGCCAGAACTGTGCAGTCATCTAAAAATAATGTCCTGGCTGAAGACACAGATCAGAAAAAAGGTGTCAGGTTTGACTCACTGTTCAATGAGCTAGCAAACTTCCACGTGTGCAACCCTGGCTTGCCCCCATGCATTGCTCATGATCTTTATGAAGGCATTGTTTCCTATGATTTGGCCCTCTACATCAAACATCTTGTAAACGTTGAGAAACAATTTACATATGTGGACCTGAACAGAAGAATTGATCAGTTCAGGTACCTTGGAAATGATGCACATGATAAGCCACCTGAAGTCAACCCCGGCAGAGAAAAACTTGCAGGACATGCAGCTGAGAACTGGTGTTTCCTCAGACTGCTGCCTGTCCTAATTGGAGACAAAATAAAAAGCTCAGCTGAGGAACCATGTGTGGCAGCTTGTTCTACAGCTACGATAAATGGAGGAGTTCATCTGTGCAGCAGCTATTTCATCAGGTCAGACTGCCTACCTAAAAGTGATGACAGAGGATTACTTGTACTATAGAAAGAAACTGTTTCCCGACCATTCTCTGAGGCTAAAGCACCACTATGTCCTTCATTATCCAGAGCTGACTTGTAAATCTGGGTCACTCATTCACTTGTGGATGCTTAGATCTGAAAGCAAACATACATATTTCCAACAGTGTGCAAGAAAACTGGATAACTTTAAGAACTTGTGCTCCACTCTGGCTGAAAGGCATCGGCTCCTTCAGGCTTCCTGAAGTGCTGGCAGCCTGTTGCCACCTACTGTAATTGTTGAAAGGGGAACTGATTTTGATCTGGCTGATTACAATGATGACATCAGAGATGCTCTTGCCAGTCTAGACTGCCAGCCTGGTCTGATTTCACATGAAGCAAAAGTCAAAGGGACAACATAGAAGAAAAATATGTTTCTTGTGGAGGATCAATGTGAGGAAGGCATTGTCTTTGGAGAAATCAAAGCTATTCTACTTAAAGCAAACTCTGTTTACTTCTTAACACAATGCTACAGCTCTGTAACACTCAGTGATCAAGGCCTTACCAAAAACCACCAAAAATGCTGTGCTGTGTTAGTCAGGAAGAACTCTTGGATTACTATCCATTACCCATGTATAAACTGTGTGGTTTGTCAGAGCTTGCTCTTCACCACTCTTTTCCTTCTCTAGAACAATGTCAGCAGTTTCTGCGGAGGAAATTCAGATGGCTGTTACTAAAGCCCTTCCTGGACTTCCTCAAGTGAAGATGGAGAAGCTGGTGGAGAGGCTTGTTAGCTGGGGGGTAGAAACCATTGAGGATCTAAAATACGTTGAAGGAGCTCCTGGAGCAGACCTGTCACATGTTCTTCCTCCCAAACTGCTTGACAACTTCAAGACAGGTTAATAATACATTTTGTCAGTTTTAATGACTGCTTTGTTGCTGTTGTTCATATTGTTTTTAGTACTGTTATGGTAAAAGTTCAGAAAATGTTCTTTGCTATACAAGAAAAAAATGAAATACTAAAAAAATGTAATTACTCTTTCAGCTGGGGAAAAAATGCGTGTGACAATATTCCACTAAGAAGTCCACCTTCATCCTCCACTGGTTTGGACATTGTGAATCCACCAACCTCTTCATCAGCTCCTTCAAGTTGGCCAGAGACATTTCAGATTCCCTGGGACCAAATGCCAAATGATGTGTGAACTGCAGTAGCAAGTGGGAAAAGACCACTCCCACCTGTTGGTATAAAAATGATCAGAATTCTAGTTGATGAAATGAGGAAAAATTAAAAGAATATGACTAAACTCTTAAACTAGTCAAACAATATCCAAAGAGTTTTGCAGATTATGACAACCCAGGATCCATTATGAAGTGGGATGCTACTCCTCACTGAAACAAATGAAAACACGGGTTGAACATGGAAATAGAAACAACACACTGACAGCAGGCTGACGACATTCAAGAGGCATTTCAGAAAATGCTGAGATGACAAAGAGCAGAGGGCCAGCAGTGACTTATGGAGGCACCAGAGAAATTTAATACAAGTGGCCATACTTGTTTGTGCAGAAGCACCTCACTTCTCATTTTTGAAGAACCTACTGGTGTTAATGTACAAAATCAACTCAACGGTGCAATGGAGGACTGTGGCCCTCTCTCCTTATTGACTTCTTTAGGAACAAACCAACAAATGAACACATTAAAAATAGATTGTCAGCTGATGAAGAGGTTGGGATCATGGTTGCCAGCTTCTCCTCGCACATTTCCCAGAAGATCAGGACTTCTGCTTTATGCAGATGGAAGAATACAAAAGTCAGATGTGCCATTAATCTACGATTTTGTCTGACCTTGTGATGTTTTTAGAGGTGAGCTACAGCTGCAGATCTTGAAGGAACACACAATCTGCTTGCAAGTCCATGTTGTGGGAGTTTTGGGTGGAATTCTAAGCAATAGTAACTGAGTTCCCATCTTTACTAAATGACGAGACGGTGGTATAACGTTCCAGCACCTTTATTGAGAAACAGAGCAGAGATTCACATATTTGGAAAGTAATCGCACCCCACGGTTCCGCTGCAGTCTCTGTCTGCCCTGTCCCCCCCTGTGTCACTTTTCGGGCTTCCCCTAATACTGCACCGTGGCCTTCCCATGAGACAAAACAAAGACAGTCTATCGTAAACAATCAGTATCCCTCAGCAGCTGCAGCATTTGGCCTTGCAATCAGAAAACAGTGGATCTTATACACAGACATCAGGTCTCCAGGCCTCCTCTGTCCGAGTGGTGTGAGGCCATAGTGACTTCAGAATAATAATTCTTATAACATTCCTCTCTTTTTTTTTTTTTTTGATGATGGCGTCGTCAGCATCAAGTCAAAACAAGATGACCCATCACTTGAAAATGTGAACAAAGCACAGAGGAACCATTTCTGTATACTCGTAAAGTGGGACCCAAAGGGTTCCCGTGTTGGAACCGGGTAGTGCTGGAACTTTTAGTACAGATCAACATGAATGCTTCATAGAGCTTTAACACACAAGATCAAAGATTTAGCTTTTGTCTACAATTTAGGATTCATCTAATTAGGTAAGGCCTGTTTTAGGTACCTATGCGCACATTATTTTAAAATTACATTAGACTATGGTAAGCTAAACCCTGTTCATTAACCAAGGTCGAATCCGTCTACTCTTTACCCACCCTGAATACCCTCCTACTCCTTTCTCCACTCACCCCTACGATGGACAATAATCCACCACTCCAAACTTACAACACCAGGAGCAAAGGCAGGAGAGGTTCAGTGCGGGCAAGGGAACCTCCAGAAAACGCTACCCCTAGGGGGCAGTAAAAACTGCAAGGCCCCCTCCCAGGGAGATCTGCTCTCGGCCAATCTGAGCCTGAAAACCCTGTATTGAATCTAAGTGTTAACATTACCAGCTAATATTAAAAGGATCTTTAGAGCCAATCCGATCCTGGTTCTTCCTATATCAAATCAAAAGGTGCATAAACCATAGATCCTTGTGTGTCTGAAGCAAACAGTTTCCATTTTTTTACCATAAAACCATATTGATCAACATGATGTAATATTAAAGTGTAGATCTCATAACACAAAAAAATCAAACATGTGAGTCAGTGGAACAGAGCAGATAAACAAACAGCAACACAATATGAGAAGAGTCCTAAACGTCAAGACCGCAAAGTTAAGGAAGCCTTCAGGCCATTCAGGCACAAGGCATAAAATAATCTAATCGCGCTTAGGGTCTCTTCAGGCAACTCCTCCCGTTGAAGAATAAGGAATCAGAGTTCTCTGGCTTCTTCATCCCCAGTCCTCTTCTTGGTTCCTCCTCGCAGGCTGGACGATTGAGCTGGATGGTAATAAGTGTTCAGTTCTGGATGGGCACTGAGCATTTTATTTTGCATTTCTCTCTAATAAAACACTTTGTGAAGATGGTCTGCAGACACGAGTCCTTGTTTCCACTGGAGAACAGAAACAAGGTGTAATTAGTGTTCTTATCAAAACCCCTTTCATGTGTCATTTATTAAAACATTCTTCAAGCACTTTCACATTCAAGATATTTCTGTGCACAATTATTTAGCTCTCAGAATTCTGCAATTCAATTATTAATTAAAATAGTAATCTTTAAGTACAAATGTATATGCAGTAAATTTATAGTAATTCTTAACAGAATGCTTTCAATGTGTGTCTTAACTGTTGTTGTCTGACAGTTGAAGTTCTCTGCAACATAATTTCATCAATATATTCGTTTCATGACATTTCCCATTTATTTTGAAAACCCAACTGAGAAAAAGAAAGACTTTCCATGTGAAAGCCTTTTCCCTCTCTCCCTCTTTTTTTTTTTTTTTTTTTTTAAAGAAAGCGAGGTGCTGTTCTGCACAGAAAAGACAAAATATTTATACCATGCTGCTACTGTTCAAGGACGCCAAGGTTCTACAAACAAAGCAATGAGAGAGAACAGGAGCTTTTGAAAACGCTCTAACATTGTAGAACAACTAAAGCTACTTAAGCAACTCCGAATTAGTTCCCAAATTAATCCTAAAATAAAGTAAACCATACATTGTGTATATTGTCATTATTTATTTATTTATTTATTTTCTTAAACTGAGGATTAAGGACTTTTATTAAGAAGTTCTTGGGTGAACGCGTCTCTGCGTTCCTATTTGTCTAGGCCTCTGCAATCTGATCTATGATCTATGTATTCTGAGTGCCTGGTCAGGAAGGGTTAAGGTTCTCTGAAGCTTTCTGTTTTCAGCAACCCTGAAAACCCAGAACCCTTTACAGTCAGTGTTAGGTGTCAGGTGACCTGTGGGACCACCTCGTCGTCTCTCTGGTTCCACCAGCTGTGTCAAGTCCACAGCAGCTCGTCCCTGGGTGCCATGCCCCAGGGGTCTCCACACCCCCCTGTGTGGAACGTCTCTCATTGTAAGGATCTCACCTTATGTCCCGTTCAAAACAGGAGTTCCAATGTGGGGTGTATTTGCTGCTTTAATGTTCCACAGAGAAAACCTTCATTCATTGATAACACCTTCAAGCTGTTACCCTTTCATCATCACAGCCCCCCAACCATCCTGACCAGATCCAAAATGTCCCCATAATTTAATCTAATTAAATTAATCTTACTTATTTTTTTGTATGTAAGACGATAACCATTAAATTATCCTGATCTAAAAGCTGTCAGGTTAAAGGTTTGCTAAACTCAGTGTTGTGTTTTTTCCCTTAGGATGTTTAACTGGTTAAAAAGACTATTGAGTTATTTGTGTTCTAGTTGAAAGATATTAAATCTCCATAAATATTGTAACCATTGTACACTGATGCTTTAATCCTAAATTTACCCATGTTAGTTAGTAGGATGTGTCATTATGCTAATTTTTTGCAACCTTATCCATTTTAGCCAGTAACCTTTTCTTTGCGTTTTATTGAAGCCTGCCAGAGTAGCAGAAATCAGCTTACTCTTAAGATGTTTATTAAATGAAATGCTATTTAAGAGTTCAGATTACTCTACCTATATAGTGAAAACTAATTCATTCATTTATTTAACTGTTGATATAATACCCACTTAATTTATTAAGTTGCTCCATGATTCCATCAAGGTGCTTCTTTAAAAGTTTTCACCTTTACATAATCTTAATGTGTTTCGTAATGTGTGTTTTGTTTTAATTGTGTACAACAAAATCTGAAGTGAAATGCATGAAGTCGTGTCTGCAGAACTCATCTGTGTTTGTTGTCGAAGGTTGTCCGATGCCTCAGTCATAGTCCTTCATTGTCCATTTTCAGTCCAATGTCTAAATTCAGCAGCCCAACATTCTCCTTCTCATCAAGAGTCCATCCTCCAGTCCTCACGTCTGCAAACAGAATGAATTCTGCCAGCATTTTTTGCCAAAGAAAACGCTCCATAGGTTGAAAAGAAATTACAGCAAAGCAGTCACAAACATTTTAACTAGTGTTCCCTCTAACATGACAAACATAAAAGAAACAAAAGGATAAAAAATAAATCAAACTTTGTCTCTGACAAAATAAAACTCAAAACTGGATCAGGCTGAAGTCAATGACATCACCTTAAGTCCTTGTCCCAAGGATCAGCCCCCAGGCCAGAACACACAGACCCAGCCTTGCCGTAACATTCAGATGTTTACATCATGGTCAGATTTGTTTATCATATCTATTGTCCTTCTCAGGTTGTACTGTCCGTCTGAGGTTCACCTCAGTTCAGCATAACTAATAACATCAGATGATTTTGTAACTGATGACGCGTGTAACGTGGCCTTCTGATATTTTGACGCTTTTCAAAATTTCTCATTAGTTGCATTCAAATTCCAAGTAAAAAAGAAATAAAATAAATGAATAGAAAACCCTAGAAAAGCAACCATATTTAGTTCCATACAGTTTGTTCAAAGCACAGTTTCCCTCATCTATTTAAATCAAAAATCTTGTATATCTAAACTTCTTTCAACTGGACTTGTTTGTGATTAATCATCATTATTACAAGCAATGAGATCTCAGTAATTTTAAATTACTTTAGGGCTAAAAATCAAGTGATAGGATCTCAGCCTAAATTTGTAAAACAGTAAACTTAAGCTTATGTAACGCTTATTTCCAATTTCTAACAAAGCTGAAATATTTCCGTTCAAGCCATGTTAATCTCTCCGTGTATCAATTTAATTTGGTCCTGATATTTAATGTTAAAAAACAAACTTTGTTATTTAAATCTCTTTTACTGTACCTCTATTGTTAACATAGTCCATGCTTAAAATGTCATTTGAATTACGGAGCTGCAGTTCTCCCAAAACAAATGAACATTCTGAAACCATGAACATTACTTTTACCCCCGAATTAATTCACACAAACGAACATTTAGTTACATAGATACATACACACGTACGGTTACATACAAACGATGACATTCAGACAGACAAACACGTGCAGGCCTGCTTTTTCACCATCTTAAATAGTTCTATGTTTTTCATAATTTTTAAACGTAAACGCCGAAAGATGTTTTCAACGCGTTAAGTTCCCGCTTAGTTTAAAAGGTGGAGAGCGTGCGCTGGTTACGACCCCCCGATGCTTCGTCCACACGCGGTTTTACGCTTCAGTCCCGCAAGGATACAACTCTGTGTCTCACAGACACCTGGACGCTTACCCATTTTTGAAAGTTATACGTCGCTATTAGCAGTTTAGACCAATTTTATCCACAACGGAAGTGCCTAATCGGTCCCCACGTAAACGCTTCCCCGGTGCAACGCCTTTTTTAGTTTCGTTTCCGTTTCCTTGTTTTTATCGCTTTTCTTTTTTTCTCTTAATTTTATTTTTATTATTTAGTAGCAGTACTGCAATAAAATAAAATAATAGTAATAATAATAATGCCTATGTGAGAAATCTGCATGTTTAATCAAATCATTTCAAATAATTTATGCATGTCATGCGTCTGGGCCCCTACGTTTTTCAGCATGAAATCGAACGTCTCACTCTGGGGCAAGGGTGGACCCCGAGAACTCTGCCTTTGACCCATTACACTGACTCTTCCGCTTCCAGACTTTTTTTTTGTTTGTTTTTATTTTATTTTATCCTTTTTTTGTGTTTATTATTTTTTACTCGTCCTTAGCACGATCGACCAACTAAATGAAAGGCCTCACATCCGATGGTCGCCTTTTTGGTATAATGGTCGGGGTCCCCACTTATCAAAGCTGCAAACGTCTTCGCAACAGTCAAGGACTTAAGCATCCCTGCCGCTTTCATCCACAACAGAAGTGGACAGCCTCTTGCACAAACCCAAGACAAGAGGACTTTAATGGACCAGCTGCAAACTGCTCAGCCGGTCACCTGTTCTCCAGGTGAAAATCACTCTGCCACTCCTCCCCCCTTGTGGGAAAGTCCGTATTTCAGCTGAAAACGTATTCTAATTAAATTTTGAATTTTAGTTTAATGTTTAAACCTTAGTCACCGTTCGGTATTGCGAACCCTGTTTTATTTGCCTTAAGGATTAAATATAATTCATTATTTCTACCGGCTTTTACTTACTACCTTTTAGGTTTACAGTTTTAAATTTCAAAATTTCTTGAGGTATACTTTAAAATGGGGTTTAAAATTTAAAAGCTTGCAAGCATTTTTTGACAATTGCGTTTGTTTTTAAAAGAGCTGGAAAATAATCCCCTTACCGTCTCATGAAAGAAAGGTTCGGATCTTCGCGCCGACGCCCAGAGACGCTCCGAGACCAGGAGCTCCTCCACATCCCTTGAAAATCCATTCGGGGTACCAGAGGCCGGATAACCTCTCCGGGCCGGCCAAAGCAGCTCCTGTCCCCGGACTCCCTCGCTCGTCGGTCGGAGATCTTGTTCGTTTACGCCAAATTGTTATGGGAGTTTTGGGTGGAATTCTAAGCAATAGTAACTGAGTTCCCATCTTTACTAAATGACGAGACGGTGGTATAACGTTCCAGCACCTTTATTGAGAAACAGAGCAGAGATTCACATATTTGGAAAGTAATCGCACCCCACGGTTCCGCTGCAGTCTCTGTCTGCCCTGTCCCCCCCTGTGTCACTTTTCGGGCTTCCCCTAATACTGCACCGTGGCCTTCCCATGAGACAAAACAAAGACAGTCTATCGTAAACAATCAGTATCCCTCAGCAGCTGCAGCATTTGGCCTTGCAATCAGAAAACAGTGGATCTTATACACAGACATCAGGTCTCCAGGCCTCCTCTGTCCGAGTGGTGTGAGGCCATAGTGACTTCAGAATAATAATTCTTATAACAGTCCACGACTTGTTGACCTTGGTAAGTAGCATATGCACAATATACTCTTCAGTGTGTCTGTATCTTCCAGTCTTCTGTCTATAGACACATGGATGGAAGGTCCAGAGAGAAATTGACATCTTCAGTATCTGCTAGCCCTACATCTATAGTCAGAAGGGTGGGAAATGCATGGTGTCTGCAGACATAGCATGTGGACAGAGACAGAAGATGTGCCTGAGGAGTAGCAGATACGTCTCTATGTCACTGATGAAGGGATGTATCTGCCATCCCTCTCTCTGTCTGCTGTCCCTAGAAATATCTCTATAGACAGTGGACACATCATCTCATTGTGTCCATAGGCAGAGGGACGGCACATCAGCTGTTTCTGTAGTCCCTGTCTGTGGAGTTCTGAATAGTCTGAATATTATTAAATGTACTTACCTGGTAACACATAGAAATAGAAAACTGGAGAAACAAAGCACCTGATCATTAAATTGAAATGAAAAATATCAGTGAAGATTGTTTTTTTCAGGAGACACCAATAGCCTTCATCAGTGGATGATAAGCATTGAGGGTGAAGTTGTTTGTGAGGACACACAGCCTAAGTTCCAGGCTGGTCTCGCTGCACTTTTTGCAGTTTTCTGTTTTTAACCTTGAGTATCTAGAGGAGGCAACATGTACACTAGAGTTTATCCAAAGGTGAGAACAAATTCACTAATCCTTATGTAAGAATATATGTAATATATGGATGAAGAAATGGGTCTTTTGAACACTGAGCTATATATCCCTATCTGTTTTTAGACGATTCATGGGCCTTAATCCAGAAAGGGGAACAAAAGCTGCAAAAGTAAAAGTAAAATCAAAAACAAATCAAAGATAGGACGGCTGGAGCAAAGGAAACAGGCAGCGGTGAAGCCACATGTCTCCACTCTGCTTTTCAAGCTGATGGACTATCAGGGGAACTTCTAAAAAGGTCAAATTACACATTTACACACAATCTGTTTTCTCAATCTGTCTTCCTGTCCATGACATGAACAGGAAGACAGATGAAGAAAAAACAGTCTGTCCCCTTCTCAGTCTTTCTCTTTCTCTGAGAGTCTCTGGCCCTGTTTTTCTGTCTGTCTCTCTCACTCTGACTGTCTTTATCCCAGTTTGTCTGTCTCTCTCTTTCTCTATGTCTGTCTTTCTATGTCCCTGTTTGTCTCTGTGTGTCTTTCTGTCTCTCTCACTTTGTCTTTTTCCTTGTCTATCCTGTCCATTTCTAACAGAAGGACAGGGAGACAGCTACAATAAGGGAAGGTCAGAGAAGGATTGTCCGTCCACCAAATCTGTCCTTCTCATCCTGTCTTTCTTAAACTGACATAAATGCGGTTACATTTAATGAAAATGTCATGTGGTAATAAAACATTTTTCCTTTGGTTATCTTCTAGCGACCCCTTGATGGTTTCTGGTGGTGTTCAGGAACAGGCCCTACTCAATACTTATGTTGGCTTTGATTGGGTCTTCACTAAGTTTTAACCTCCAATTTTAAAGCTTGACTGTGTTGGATCCCTTTCTTCCTTTATAAGGATAAAGATATTTAGCATTTTGACTGAAGGTTTCATGAAAGACTATAAAACCTTGTTCTTGTGCCTTTGTTTGATAGTTTGGAAATGTTGACCTCTTTATAACTTTTATTGTGAAGGCTAAGTGTCCACCCGTATATGATATTCGGTGCATATCCAGCTGTAAATTTAGTTCACAATACTAGTTAAAATAGATAATATAAACTAGATAATATATTATACTCAAAGGACAAATTATCAGTAAAAATATTGTTTATAATAGTATCCATCTCTATATTTATTCAGTAAAAACCCATGTCCTGTACTTATGGAACCATTGTTTATCCTTCACTTGCTGCTATTGCACAAGATCTAAACTGCATTTGTGTATATAATAATATACACTTGTATTATAATATAATAAATGTATGTGTAAAAATAAAAATTTCAATATAATATCATGTGGGTTATGTATTTTTTTATTATGAATTACAATGTTTTGAGATCAATCATTGTAAAAAGTAAATGGTGTTGTTGAGAGACATGGTTTTGTTGTTATGCTGCAGTTTGTTGGTTTTAAATTGTCAATAAAACAATTTAAAAATGTTTTGGTATTTTTTTTGTATGTTTTTTTGTATATTTTTTGTATTTTGTAAGATGCAATTAAATTACAGTAAACCTGTAATCAATTTAATGTTGTGATGAATTACTGTGAAATATTAATATTACAGTCAATTTGTCATAAAATTACAGAAAAGTTGTAATAGAATTACATACAATTTATCAAATTACAGTAAAACTGTAATAGAATTACAGTAAAACAGTGAGTAGAATACAGTAACCTGACTGTAAATAGTAAAGTAACCGGCTGGAAACCCTGCTGCCAGTAATTTACTGGAAATTCTATGGTATTTTTTTAACAGTGAGAATTAAATAATTTACTCTGTATCAAATTGTGACTCTTCCAGCCCTAATTTTCCACTCATAAATTTTAGATTCCATTAATTATAATTTTATATATATATATATATATATATATATATATATATATATATATATATATATATATATATATATATATATATATATATATATATATATATATATATATATATATATATATATATATATATATACACTGAAAAAAGTAACCTATAGAATTTACCCAATAAATGTGAGGTAACAATTTGCATTGACTCTTTTGGGGTAGATTCAATTCCATATATTGAGTATAAAATAACTGAACAAAAAATATATGAAATACTTAAAGAAATTGTTTAAAATTTACCTCATATTTATGTATATATTCAACAGCTACTTACTCATTTAAATTAGGTAAAACTATGTCTTGTTTGCTAGTAGGTAATACCTGACAATTACAAATAAAAGTTAATTAAAATCAGTTAATAACCATTACTTATTCAGAGAAGGTAAGATGTACCCCAAAAAAGACATTCAGATCATACACCTTCTCATTGTTTTTAATGCATAAAGTCATCAAAAACACAGAATAAACTGCAGCACAACAGTGTCACACAATATTTCAAATAATGAACCTGTGTTATTACATGAAGGTGTCCAATTACATGAAGATTTTCCTGTAATCTCTTACTTGTGTTTCTTCAGCCTCACACAACAGTGACTGAGCAAATCTGCAGATCTGCAGGTGTATTAATACACAACAAATAACTGAACTGCCCTGTTTATATGCAGCAATAATACACTAAATTATCAAAAAATGAAGTAAGTGCAGTACACAGCATCACACAACATTTCAATGAATAAACCAGTTTTATAACGCACTAAACTAATGGCTTCAAATGTTCTTTCTGGATAATTGGTACAGTATCAAACATCTGGATAAAGACAGATAAAGACAGATCAGAAAATCAACATTCTTTAGTTTCTGCGCTTGCTCTCACTCTCAGAGACAGGATGAGAATAAAATAAAAAAACAAATGGGGAGGGAAAGAGGGTGAGTTCAAAATTCTTTAGGATTCACTCAGAGGTATTAACCAGACTGGCCAGTTTCTATTGCTTTTCCATTTCTGTCAATGTGGAGAAATCAGAGAACAATGGAGTGGGCTGAGAGAGGCTGCAACATACCTATGTATCCATCTGTACATATATTTCTGTGTCTGTGTGTGGAGCAGAGGACGGAAGAGAACAAAAATATAAAACTATACTCCATTAAAACTCTCTGTCCAGACAAAAGATCCTCTTGGAACAAGAGGGAAATGTATGTCTATTGCATGAGCTTGTTTTTGAGGCTGTGGACCTTCTTCAGTAGTTTCTCCCCATCAAGTTCCAAAAAGAGTTTTTGAAAAGCTTCAAATGTGTTCTTCAGCTGCTTTGGATAGTCAAGGTTGAGGGCATATATCAGTCCCATCAGCAGTACACATGCCTTTGTTCGGCTTCCACATCCTTCCATCACTTGGTTTCCCTCAATCACAATCGACACATCTGATGGATCCTCCTCAGCCATGATGTTGTGCATCACGATCACCTTCATTGTTTTGTCTGTGTAGTCCTCACATCCCTACATGTTAAAAAGAAAGAAACAAAAAAAATACACATTTTGAATTTTATTGCAGATGCTGTTTCAATACATTTCAACTTATCTAAAGGAGAGCAGAGGGGAGTGATCAGAAGATAAAAGGGGAGAAAGGGGAAAGGAGAGGAGGATCCCTTGAGTTAATCAATCATCTGTTATCAATGACATACCTGGCAGTCATGGAAAAGATCTTCTTGTCTTTCACCAAGGTAGTTAATGAGGCAGCAGACAACTGCATCCCTTTTTTTCTCAATGCTCTGTGTCTGTAGGGAGATACAATTTAGTGAAAAGACTGTTAGTGGAGAGTGGGGAGAGAATTGCATACACTAAGACCGAATTGTTTAAAAACCAAAGGGTAGTTTAGGTTGGTAAGGAGCTCAACTTTGTGCACAACAAAGCAATTCTTTACAAATTAATTCACTTTTAATTCACTTATATCAATAATAACATATTTGTGAAAAAAAGTAAAATAACATACGTCATTTATAGTGTCCAACAGAGGGTGCATCTTGGAACCAGCAGCCCCTCCTTTAGCACGCATAAGCTGCAGAAGACCTGGTGTGTACTCATCAAGCTTTAGCATGAACGTCTCCTCCAAAGAAACTGTTGTGATACGTCTGAACTCTTCCTTGATCTAGAAAATAAAAGGACAAAAATAAAATTTTAAATGACAGACCAGATCTCATAGTAATCACATACATTTTTCTTGATGGGAAGGAAAAATTATAAATACATTCTCACCTGAGCTTCAGTGAATAACGCTGGCCACCTTTCTTTAAACACAATCACAGAGGGGCTTAGGCTGACTACTTCAACTCTTCGGCTAGAGAAAGTTTTATTCATTTTATCTGCAATTATCTTTGCATTGTTTTTCTTTGTTATTTCACAAGTTAATTCAAGCCTCTCTTTCTCCAGTGTCTCTTGGCTTTCACCAGTAGGGTGCGGAGGGAGGTAATTAACCTCTGCTTTTTTGGGCTTTTTTACATTTTTTGATGGCACTGCATCAGCTGGATGCTTCCTTCTTAAGGTGTTGATTTCAATTTCCGGGTAAGAATATTTTCGAGATCTTAGCTTGGCCCGGTAATTGTGCATCTTGTATTTTATGCGCTGCTGCCAGCCATATAAGCCTGCAAATGATCCTGGTTCCCTAAGACATGGAAACTTGGAAACCAAGGCTTCAGCCACTGAAAGGATCTGCTGATTCGTTGGGTAAGCAGTGTACGAAAAAATTACTTTTGCAAGGTCTTGCATTATTGCTGATTTAACGCTGGCATCCGTGAAGTGTCTTCCAGTGGCATGATATGAGTTGTTTGCCTCTGCAAGGATTAGTTGTATGTCTCTGGAAAACTCAGGTACTTGAAATGGCACTGGCCATGCAGCAAGGCGACATGAATCAGGCAGAATAATGGTGTCGCTGGAACCTGACGATGTGGAGTCGGACACCTGTGAGGATGCATCATGATCTTCAGGGCAGATATTTGTTTCAGGAGTACTTGCAGGATGGGTGCTCACAGAACTCAAAGAGCTCAATGTAGATGATGGTCCTGATTCAAATATTGGGTGTAGGTCAAGGGTGATGTTAGGCTCTTTTAGGATCATTTTAACAGTGGCCTTGTCATACAAGTCAGCAGTTGAGGTGACACTGAAAAACTGATTGTCAAAGTCTTTGTCTTGGTATAGTAGTCCATATTCCCCATGCAATTGGAAAGTTTCAGTAATTATGGAAACAAGATCGTCTACTGTATTGGGAATTCCTGTTGGAAGTGTCAACTTCTTAATGCTGTGTTCTTGTAAAATGACTCTTAACTGGACTGCCATTGCTGTTTGGTGTGTGCTTCCTCAGCTGTAGAGACAGAGAAAGAAAAGAAGTTGAGACAGGTTAATAGTTTGATATAACATGTTGTATGATAACACTGATAAAACAACACATAACAGAAATAATCAACCCATTACACTTACTCTAATGCAATGAAGTGTTTAAGGGACACCATACGGCCATCTGCTGTATTGTATGCAGCCAAGGGGTATGTATCTTTAAATTCAGAATGTTTAAGGATTTCTGTCTCTCCTGTGGGCTCTACTTTGAAACTCCTCAGGTGTTCACAGTACCAGCCACTAAGCAACTTCAGAACAAAGACAGGAGTGTTGTGCAAAATTATTATTTGCTGGATTTCTCCAAAGTCAGGTAGGCCTCCTGTTGAGCCAAATGGCAGGATCATGCCAATGTTGTAGACTGTGCCTAAAATGGTTGCTTTATTTGTCATGTTCACAAACTCTTCCCCAGGGAACTTCATTGCAAAGGACTCCTTAATGCTGTCTTTTAGAACATCGACTACCACTTGGGTCTTTTGTGACACTGTCAGTGCTGGCCTTTGGTTGTTGCAATTGTGGGCATGATACGCAATCATCGACTGGTGTTTTCTTGCCATTGTCATGAGAATGTTTCTAAAACATCCAGTCTGCCTAACGATCCTTTTAAAGAATCGATGTTTGGCTTCAAACCGCATAGTCCAGAAATGTACAAGTGGCCCGTAAACAGTTGTAAGCAAAGGATAATGCTCAAGAAAGTGATGCTTTGGTCTCATTTTCTCGTCTGGGAACACTTCGAAATATCTGTAACGGTGTTCTGAAATCTTACTCTGCATGTATCCTATTGTCTCAGCTGTGTGGAGAGGAGCCATGACAAGCTCAACAACATCTTTCAGGGTCATCAAAACCTCCCAAGCAGGCTCATCTTCTGGGACTTTGTCACCAATCATGAGTGGTATCAATCTCAACAAACACCAGTTTTCATGTGCGTTACCTCCTACACTTTTTCGTGACTTGAAATTTGGGGCAATGGGTTGTGGGCAGTTTGTTTTGTCACTCCATTTGTAAGGAAAGCAAAGGATGAAATGGTTAAGATCCTGAAGAGAGATGTATTTCTTCCTGATTAACACATCAAGACAGAGTGATATTTCCACAGGTACAATCCCTTCCAGCAAATCATGCAAAGCATCAGGGGGATAACCTGATGTAGCATGAAAGTGACTGAGTCTGTCTGTGATGGGACACTGTCTTTTAACACCACAGTGGTGAGCTTCTGCAGGATTAGACAGTGCTGCTTTGACGTGCATGGCATAGTTAGACTTAGTACGTAGAGGAAATAGTCCTTCTCCTACTTCATGCTTCTGGATCTCTGACCGTTCTCCAATGCAAAAGCGACAGAAATGTGAAGCTGAAAAGCATTCAACAAACCCACCTATTGAATGAGCGCCAAGATTGTCAGCGACAACAGCAAGTACAGTGCCCTTGACCACTTTGCCCAGACTTGAAACAAAAATACCATTATCTTCAAAGGACTTCAAATCTTTGAGCAGTGGGTCCAAAACCTTTGCGTAGCCATACTGGTTGACATCATTTGCCTTGCACAAAATGGTTAAGTAAATTGAAGTCAGTGGAGATCTCAATGTGGTAGGTATGTCTGCAAACACACAGTACACAGCTGTGACTTTATGCTTCTTGCGCGATGTTCCCAGAGGGTTGCATATCTCAAAATCATCTATATAAAGGATGAGCGGGATTTTAAGTTCATCTTCACATAAAAAACTGTTTTCTCTTAGTAAAGATCCATCATGAAATGATTTGTAACCAGAAGAGACATCAGATGACCTTTTGTTTTGTAATATTGTATTTTGAATGTGTCTGTTGTCCACAAGTTGAGATAACAATGGAAGGATTGGTATATACTGAAATGTTTTTTCTCTTTACTATCAAGTATGTACTCAACTGGTTCAGTTGATGAGAGATGTTCCTTTCTAAATTGCTCTCTCCTGAACTGACTGCTTAAAGGCCCACCCACTTGTAAAGCAGCACAGACAGGGCTTAGAAGACAAAGGTCTTTGACCAGTTCTGATATCACTGAGTCTTCTAATGTACAGCCATGTTTTCGCAAAGTGCTCATAATTATCTCTTTAATGACGGGACCTGATGCAGACGCTGTAAGGAAATGAAATTCCTCTACTAGTTCATCAATGCATGAATTGGAAACATTGAAAATGCTCTCCATTTTCATGAGGAGCAATCCCACTCTCTTAGTAATAATTTTGTTTAAGTCCTCATCCTCCTCAAGAACTGAGCCACAGTCATTTTCATCCTCAACAAAATCATTTTCTTCATCCGGGTTGTTTTGGTGTTGATGAAGAACATCAATCTTGAAATCTTCCAATGAATGTGGGTTGTGTTTTCTACTCTTGTGGCTGTGGAACGTTGTATATTTGTTGGCTTTATAATCACAACCCTCAAAAACACATGGCACAGTTTCAAACTTTTTTAGATGGACACCAAGATGTTCAAAAAATTGCCTCTCATTGTCAAAACAGCATGAATTACAGACTATGCATGTGAACGAAAGGACGTTGCCTGGCTGGGTTGACTGAAAATGATGCCTTGATAAATGTGTCCTTAATGCACCCCATGTCTTGACGCTGCAAGGACAATCTGCATAGAGGCAGGGTATGGAGTGGACTCGACCAAAATGCCCATGCATTAGCCTGCTGTGTTTCAGCAGGTCTAATCTTTTTGAAGTTGTGAAGTTGCACAACTTGCATTTCCAGTTCATTTTCCAATAACTGAGGTCTTTGGTTGAGGTAACTACCCCTTTAAGGTCAATGTTATTTATTTTATTTAGCTAACTTGCATACCTGTAAAGGATACACTGGGTGTGGGGATGTGGGAGAGTGTGTCAGCCCCAGAACTGGAAGCAGAGTGGTCTATCAGTGAGTCCCTGCTTGTGGAGGACAGACAAGAGGAACTGAAGAGAGGGCAAATACTGGCTGCAACAGAAATAAGAGAAAAAGAAATGATCAGACATGTACCTGGGAGAAGAAATATATAAGGGATAATGTATAGTTCAGAGATTATTATCTCCATGTTAACCTCATGAACAACCTCATAAACAAGAGATTATGCTTTACGGGGCCCAGAATTGTGATGCCGCGAGACGAGAGCTGTGATACCGGGTCCAAGGTTCTGATCATGCAGGTTTTGTTTTAAACCATGATGTGGAATTCAGTCTCCACTCTCCCTTTAACAACCAACAAGTTACAAGTTATTTATCTAACATCACAATTACTCTGAGGCTCTTTAATTAAGCTAGAAACTAAACATAAGGTAAATTTCTCTGTGCTCCTCTGATCAGAGAGGTCTGTCTGACAAGGGTCTGTTGTGCAGAAATAACTGACTGTGTACTTACCTCACTAAAATAAAGGCAATGCAATTGCATTTATTAATATTCATTCTTCATAGAATTAGCTTCATAGATCTAAAATGTTTTACTTGAACAAACAATTCCTTAAAAAAAGATTTGGTACAGCAACAGTGGGTGTTTACACACATAAAGGCGGGATACAGTGGTACTTTGTTTTCATTTTACAACATGTTTGTTTCCACTCTAGTTCACGCTGGATGAGCGTCCTGTTTCCATGACGACTGAGCGGAAAAGACGTGCGACACGTCATATTCACAGGGTTTCCCGCAGCGCTATCTAAACTCAGGCTACCGCCTCGCTAACGTTCCAAAAAAAAAAAAAAAAAAAAACTCATGCTTGCATGTTAATTTGCACATTAACACTTTTGTTGTTGCTTTCGAATGGCAGGGAAACCCCCCCCCCCCCTGCGCGCAAAACTTGTCGTCTCCACCCCCCGCTCCGCGAGTCGGTCCGTTCCTCCTCCTTGCCCCCCCTCCCCCCCCCCCCCCCCCCCGCTCCGCTTGTCGTCTCCCCCGCTCTGCGCAAAACTAAAAAAAAAACCGCGGCAGAGACCGACTCTAGCAGCCATGTTGAGGGAGCTAACGGAGCTAACGGGTAAACAACAACTGCCTGTGTCTCGGTGCAGCGTGATGTGGGAGCAGAGACCTGCAGATACTTAATGACCATTATACTTTAACCACCCTCGGCAAAAGCTGAACTATCCCCTCTACAGTCTATGTGTTGCCTAAACATCAGCCCATTCAATATATTACAAAAAACTGGCGTTGACTATAACCTTAAAACCAACGGTAACAGTCATGCATGCTGGCTAACCTTGTAGCACACCGCGAACACATTTCATTGCAACTCCAGACAGTTAACAGCCATGGTGGCGCCAGGGACAGATTCAAACTTTGATTTCAAGTAATGGCATGTTACACAGATGCACATCGAATATAAGTGAAGTGTAATATCTCATCTTTTCAAATATTACAATTTGCCTTTGCGGTATTATTCACAAATAGCTTACCTTCAGCTCACGGTTCGTTGGTAGAGAGGATGCAGAGTTTCCTGTCCCGCTCATTCAAAAACGCGGTCTGACGCATGCGCAACTTCTTCTTCTTCTTCTTCTTCTTCTTTCCTTTTCTTGGCGGATGACGCATGCGCAACGTTGGAGCGCCGGACTTAAGATTCGGGGGTATATTTTACTGTTTTTTCCTATGTAATGGTTTTTAATGTTAACGAATGGGTAGCATATGTAGAATTTACCCATTATTTTGTAATTCCTTGGCTGACTGAAAAAATAAGTTAAATTTCATATGATTTGTATAGATCATATTTACCACTCTCCAAAATCACTTTTTTCAGTGTATGATAAATATAAAGTGAGGCTGGCACAAATTAAAAACCTACAACTCTTTTTTACATGGATGGGTGAACAATGCTGGGAAAAAAAGAACATATCAGTTATTTTAATAATACCACCATCCATCATAAACTGTATATGTTGAAAATAGACAATTAATGCTTTGAGTACCGTTAAACATAAGAAAACTTAGAACTTAACTTTACCTGATTAAACTGTATTTTCATACTTCATCATGAGTTTCTGCCATGTCCTTTCAAAGCCTTTCCTAATCAATCCCCCTTTGTTATTTAAATGAGTAAAGTGTGAGAAAACAGCTGTAATTCTCCATCAAATAACTCTCATATCACTCACGCATTAACTTTTTCAGCTGTTCTCTGCCACCAACTCGCCTTTTCCGCAGCAACATTATTGTTTCTTATGATTTAATATTCTCCATAAAGGTTTCTAACTCCACTCGTGGGAAATTCCACTTCCAGGCTTCTTGTTTCCTGCCGTTTTCATGCTGAATCACCTTATCTGCGTTCAGGAGGACTTTTTTCATGCTCCTGCTCGCCTTCACCTCCTGGTTGATCGGACGCTGTGTTTAGTTACCTGACTGATATCACCTGTTCTGAACCCGGAAACGCTGAGTATGACACAGTGAGGTAGAACTACTCAGAGCAGCAGCTTTCTAATCAGCGTAGATCGGCCATTCTTTCTGAAACGGAGCCCAGAACAAAGACGCACACCGCAACCTGCCCAACTATAAAGACGTCAGCCCCACCCACCAATCAGCGGTGAGCTCCGATCAGCACCTGGCGCTCACAGAGCGGGCCGTGGAACACCGTCTCACCAGAGCTGCTGAAAGTTACACAATAACTTGGTTTATTATTATCTTCAGCCTGGATGTTATTTACTGCGCAGCATCGATTTGCTGTGCGCGCTGAATCCAGATGCCGTGCGCCACTGCGCAGGCGCGGAGCTTAGAGGGAGCTCTGCTGCTGCTGTGTCTCAAAGCAGCAGTTAAATCTTTCCGTCCCGCTAAAACATGAAGACAGTAGAGACGTTTACTGAGGGGAGCTGCAGGGGCCGCAGCTGATCCTAAAACCCTGAACCTTTTTAACTTTAAATCCTTTAATTTAGACACTTTTTCCCTGTGCTGCACACTGGAAGGCTGGAGACGGCCCTAGCAACGGTTGCTACGCTGATGGCGTTCCTTGGTAGAACTTCTGATGACAGCAGCTTCTTTGATGCTTATGACATCACAGCAGCTCCTCTGATGCTTATGACATCACAGCAGCTGCTCTGCCTTAGTAGACCCTGTAACGCAGATTTTCTTTCCTTCTGATACTTTCCTTGTGAGAGACAGACGTGTTTCGGTGAGAGAAAACCAGTTAGCGATAGTTTGTGATAGTTTGCCATCGATAGATAATACCAGAGTTTGCTTTAAGAACCAGCGCAAACAGAGAAGCCATGAACGCCTCCACCAGTTCAAAGGCTCCAAGAGTCCCAGTTATTACTGTGGACATGATCACACCAACGATCCAAGATTTCATTTTGTCCATCTCCTTGAAGCAGAGCATGGATTTGACCTCAGGACAACTTGATGGTGACACCAAGTCCAAGGTAAAGGAGCTGCTGTTGAAGCTAGAGGAGAAATGTACCGCCTTCGTTCTGCGTAAAATCTACAAAGGACGCCTCAGATCTTTGGACGTGGAAACCGTTGTGGGCTACTCAGTGCTAAGATCATTTGCAGACGTCCTTTGGGTTGAAGGAACGACTCCCCCCGAGAACTTTGACAAGTTTAACAAGTCATTTGTTAAACATGTCAAAGGAAAAGTGAGATCTTCCCTCTGCTGCATGAATGATCCAGCAGCTTCCTTCGTCCTGCAAATCTCTGAGAAGGACACGGTGGATTCAATGGTTCCACTTGCAGTGACATTGATAAAGGAGCTGTTAGAGATGAGAAATGAAGAACGTCAGCAGAGGCTGCTGCGAAAAGCTGCTGAAGGCCAGCAAAATGCCCTCAAGGAGCAGCAGACAGGAGAGCTTCACCACCATGGACGGTACCAGGTGCTACCGACAATCCCAGAGGAACCAGAACTTGAAGAGGCAGCAGCAGAGATGAACGAGGTAAATTAATTTAACTTTAAAGGAAAGGAATCAGAACTTTAGATGGTGGATTAATTTATATCTGATGAGATTTCTGAAAAGATTAAGATAAATTATTTTATCTCTTAGGAAAAGGAGTCAGAGTTAAAGATGGTGGACAGATTTATCTCTGAGGAACTAGGAGAGGTCAAAGAAGTCCACAATCCACAGAAGAAAAAGCGTCCTCAGAGCTCTAGGAAGTCCTGCAGTAGGTACCACCATGGACGGTACGAGGTGCTACCGGTCACCCCAGAGGAAGCAGAACTTGAAGAGGCACCAGCAGAGATGAATGAGGTAAATTATATTAACTTTAAAGAGATGGAATCAGAGCTTTAGATGGTGGATTCTTTATAGCTGATAATATTTCTGAAATCATTTAGTTAAATTGTTTTATTTCTTAGGAAATGGTGTCAGAGTTGAAGATGGTGGATGAATTCATCTGTGAGGAGCTTTCAGAGATGAATGAGGTAAATATTTTTGTTTTTAAAGGAAAGGAATCAGAGCTTTAGATGGTGGATTAATTTATATCTGATAATATTTCTGAACGGATTGAGGTAAATTGTTTTATCTCTCAGGAAAATGAGTCAGAGTTGAAAATGGTGGATGAATTCATCTGTGGGGAGCTTTCAGAGATGAATGAGGTAAATATTTTAGTTTATTAGGGAAAGGAATCAGAACTTTAGATGTAAGATTAATTTATATCTGATAATATTTCCGAAATGATTATGGTAATGATTTAATCTCTTAGGAAAAGGAGTCAGAGTTGAAAATGGTGGACGAATTCATCTCTGAAAATGGAGGCTTGAAGGATAGAGTTGCTACAGCTTCAGCAAAACAGCAGAACAGAGGAGTTGGAGTCAGGATCCAAAGGTTCCTTCAAAAATACAGTGAGGGACGATACAAGAGAGTTTCACCAGAGGAGTTACTGCCTGTTAAAGAGGAACTGAGAGAGCAGGAGACGGATGTTACAGAGGTTCAAAAATCTGTGTCTAAGGAGCAGATTCATCAAGTAATGAATGGAAAGGAAAGAGAAGTTAAGCCGGCACCAGAGGCTACCACACAGGTTGATGAGCCGCTGCCCATGGATTCAGGCTCAGAGAAGGAGGAGCAGCAGTCATTCATTAGCCTGCTGGTTCATGCAGTGGTTATACAGGCTGTTACTAAATCAAAGATGAGGTGCAAATACACAAAGTTTCAAGAAATCACCAAGAGGCTGTCTGAGAAACTCTGTGCTGAGGTGGAGGGAGGAGAATTTAAGAAGAACCAAAGTAGCCTGAATAAGCTCAGCGCTGACATCTTGAGAGCCTCCTGTAAAAAGACTGGCTGCTCACACACAAACCTTCTTTCAATACTGGGCCATAAGGACTCAAATGTAGAGGAGGCTGTACTTTCTGTTTGCAAAGAGAAAATCCTGAAGACAGCCAAGGAACCCATTCTGAAAAGGTTCTTCTCCTCTGTCGGCAAAGCCCTCTGCAAGCCCTTTAAAAAGGCCTGAGGGCAACCTGGAGTCATCCGGTTAGAACACTACCTGCTAAAATCTACACAGCAGGTTTCCAACCAGAAGTCTGGAAATAATCAACACAGCTACATTCACTGACCAAACATTTCCACCAAATCTTCACCAAGTCGGCACCCAGTAGACATGGTCTGAATGGGACATAATTTAATCCACAGGCAGACAGATGGATGATGGTGTCAGAAATGTTGACTTTCAGGAAGCCGCTACGTCATAAAGGGCCACCAGAGAGCATGAGTGGTGGCATGGTGAGTGAAGCAGTGGTGTCACAGGCAGCTACCGGAGCGTCTGGCAGTCAGTCAGAGCAGCAGGTGAAGGTCAGTGGACACAGAGTCTGTCTCGCAGGCTCGTCAGACAGCATCACCAGCACTTGATGGAGTTGGATGGAGTTTGTGTTGTGGGTTTGTGTGAGGATGGCTTGTAGAGATCCACTAGCCTAGCTGATGGATCATACCGATGTCTTGGTGAACAATGCTGGAACCAGACATCTGTAAGCCCCACATGCTGCGTATTTAGGCTGTGTGAGAGTTTATTTGTTACCATTGGTGAGCATGTGGGATATACAGATGTTGCAGCTGACCCATGCTGGAACCAGACATCTGTATTTCCTCACATGCTGCCATTGAGCCTGGAGGGCAGTTTTGTGGCCTTGCCTGAAATATGCGGTGTAAAATCGTCATGGTTACCAATTGTCATGTTTAACGTAGGAAAAGGTAAGGGAAAAACTAAAACATACACACCAGTGGATCATGACTTTACCCCCATCACCACCTCAAAGCCGGGCATACACTGTACGAGTTTTTGCGCTTTTCGGGCTGATTCTTCAGTCGTACGAGAATTCTTTTGATCGGGCCGAGTTTCAGCTTGATCGTGCGTCCTGCGTAGTTTAGTATACAAGGGCTACCAAGGGGCGATTAGCCTCTCAACATCTCTCTATCAGGCTCCTCTCCTGTGGAACCAACTCCCAGTTTTTGTCCGTGAGGCAGACACCCTGTCTACTTTTAAGACTAATCTTAAAACTTTCCTTTTTGACAAAGCTTATAACTAGAGTGGCTTATGTTGCCCTGACCTACCTATGGGGTTGTTCTTCTATGGGCTTAGGCTGCTGGAGGACATCAGGGTCTATTTTTCTCACTCTATTAAGTTCTACTGTTCTTCAATTATGCATTGCTTGTCGTCATTTCTGCTTTTTGTTCTCTCTCTTTTTTTTCTTCATAGTAGGTACATCTGGTCTGGCGTTCTGTTATCTAAGAATTTATCCAGGGAAGACAGCTTTGGACAGCTATTACCATTTAATATATAACAGATTACTGGATTAATGTGTTCTTCTGTGCTTGTTTGTCTCTCTTGTTGTGTTTCTGCTCTGTCTTCTGTAACCCCCAGTCGGTCGAGGCAGATGACCGTTCATACTGAGCCCGGTTCTGCTGGAGGTTTTCCTTCCCGTTAATGGGGAGTTTTTCTTCCCACGTCGGGACTTTGATGGAATCAATTGGTTCCCTTATATAGGAAATTGTTCCACCAATCTGTATAATATGACTAAACTTGACTTTGTAAAGTGTTTCGAGATGACATGTTTCATGAATTGGCGGTATATAAATAAAATTGAATTAAATTGAATTGAACCACCTACCGATCAGGAATAGGAAGGTCAGTTGAAAATCAAACATGTTGGAAATTCAGTCGGCCTTCGTGAGTGATTGTGAGTGATCATGAGCGCGTCTAGTTACGACCGTCTATGAGCCGATTTCCCCCGACCTTGCACACTGCGCACGCGCAAACAGGTATATTCTTCTTCCTATTCTCAGACGAAAACATAGGAGCGGGAGAAGCATGACCGCGGTACGTGTGACATGGAGTCAAACTACAGAGGAGTAACTTGTAGAATTGCCAAGGTAGCGCGTTTCGTTCTGGTAAGCCTCATATTTAACAGTGAGCTTCCACAGTTCCGCCTTTTTCTTCATCTACTGCTGACATTTGGATTCCCGGTAGACGAGTCCGAGCAGCGCCATCTCTCTACGGGAATGAGTCCGACGTGTGGTTTTTGAACGCACTGTGTGGGCATTTAGGTCGCATCCGAGTGTCGGGCCACACAGTGTAAGAACAGAGATGGAGAGCTGTGAACTTTTAAAGCCTGCTGTTTCGTCATACAGTTTGAGCTGTATATGAGTACCACGATTGAAAATATCGTACAGTGTATGCCCGGCAAAAGATCAAATCATAGGTGCCCTTAGTGAGCCTATAGAAATAAAACTAATAAAATCTGGGCCATTGGAGGGGACCTTGGAAGGAGGACTAGAACAGAACAACAAAGAGCAACTTAGCAAAAAGGTCAGGGGGCTAGAACCTGGGCCCAGAAACTGGAATGTGACGCTGGGTTTTGGAGGATTGAACCCCAGACAGGAGACCGTGGTGGAGCTCTGGAGGGCAACTGGAAGACCTGGAGGTCCCTTGATGCAGCCCTGGATAGCAGCGTGGAAGCTGGTGGATCCCTCAATGAAGCCATGGAGAGTGGGGTGGAAGACTGTAGATACCTCCACGATGCCATGGAGCATGGCCTGAAAGCTGGTAGATTCCTACATGGAGCCCTGGAGAGGGAGGAGAAAACCAGTAGTCCCCTCGCTAGAGCGCTAGACATGAGGTGGTCCCCATTGGACACCCTCGTCTGAGAACTTTTAATCAGTAAAACAAAGCGGTTACCCCTTGAAGAACTTAGATCAGGAAAAGAACGCTGGTGTGAAGTTGAAGATTTAACAAGAGGTACTTTATGGGGGGACAGACCTGGGAATGTTGATGGTGATGACAGGTCCAGATATATGGATGGCAGTGATCAACATGGAATGACCGTGAGTTTAGAAGGTAACAAAGATGGCAGAGTTAGGACTGTGTAAGGCAATGACCGTGACTGAGCAAGGAGTATAGATGGCAAGGAAGACCAAGAACATGGCAAGGAAGATGATGATGATGACTGAGCCATGAAGGTAGACGGTAAAGATGAAGATCATGACTGAGCCAGGAGTGCAGATTGTGTATAAATTGTTGGACTCTGAGGCGACAATGAACGGACTCTGGAGCACTGAGGAGTGGAGTCTGGGGTGATGATAAGTTGACACTATGAAGCGGCACGAAGTCTTGGGCTCTCATGCAGTAGATCAATGGGTCTGATCAAAAGCAGAGAACTTGGCAGAGCATGGACATATCTGCTGATATGGACGGTCAGAAAGGAAAGTTCCAGACCATTTGATCCTCCTGAACATGTGTGAATGTCTTATGGTGTCAACGATGTTTGTGGCGCGAGGATGAAGGAGCGGCAGGAGTCAACTGGACCCCTGAAAGCAGAGACATTAGACAGACCCTAGGCAGCAGGTAGAGAAGCACTGGACAGATTCTCAGCAGCAGGAAAGAAAGATATCCATTCACCCAGACAACTCAGAATGAATAGCCACATCTAATCTCAAATAGTGAACTAAGACCTTTAAGGAGCTGCTCATCAATATCCATACTGATTTTGGACTTCTTGAAGCTTCTGTCTGCTTGATCCAAGTTCTGACTTGATTCCTGTGTCGTGGTGAGAGGAGGAAAAGCTGGACCAACTTGCTGACAGGTACTTGGGAGGAGCGTAGTGTTGAAGTGGTTTTAATGAAAAATGTAAAAATACATAAACTTCCAATCTGGCAGAAGGAGAACAGAGCTTTTACAAAGGACTGGACAGAAACATGTGGAAACAGGCATATTTACAGGAGGATCACGTGGAGTGTAAAAGAAAGCGGTAAGTATACTCTGAGGAAGAGAGGAGACATGACAGGCAAAACAGAAGGACTGATAAGGATAGATGAGCTGCAGCTGAAGGAGAGAGAATGCAGAACAATCAGGGGATGTGTGAAGTGGCTGAGACAAAGTAAAAGAATGAAGAAGAGGACGGAAAAGGGTAAATAAACCTGAATGGAGCTGAACAAGAAATCCTGAGGAAAATGTCAAATGAGGATCTAGTAAGAAACAACATACATGTCAAAGGATTACAAAAGAGCACAAAAGAATGAACTAACGGAATACACTACACAATAAATAGCGTAATAAAGGCACATATATGGCAACACCTTGCATACAATAATGAAGAGAGAACAGAACCAGATAAGGCTAGACATAACATTAAATAATTATCAAACGAAGACAAAGAAAATCAAAATATAAACACCAACAAAACATGACATTAATATTGGAATCAGACATCTTTAAACCTTATATAACAGGCAATATCCTTGTAGGGGCATTTCTGACAATTGCTTGGTCAGTGGGGTTTTTAGCTGTCATGGGAACTAATTTTAGAATAAGAACTTCAAACCCTACATGCCAGGCAACGAGAATGGGTTGGTATTTAGTGCCTCTGCAGGTCATGTGGGAAATACAGATGTCTGGTTCCTCCATTTACTACCATGATATCTGTATTCCCCACATGCCAGGTAATGCCCCTAGTTGAGCTTTTTGTGTTATTGCCTGGCATGTGGTGCTTACAGCTGTCATGGTTACTAATGCTGGAACCATACATCTGCAGGCCCCACATGCCAGATGATGAGTGTTGGTCAGGTTTGGTATTTTGTGTTGCTGTGTTTCATAGCATGTGGGGCATCTAAATGTCTGGTTCCTCCGTTGGCCACCATCATATTTTTATGCCCACATGCTAAGGATTGAGCCTGGATGGGTGTTTTGTGCTGTTGTCTTGCATGTGGGGCTTACAGTTGTCATGGTCACTAATACTAGAACCACACAGCTAAATGCTCCACGTGTCAGACAATGAGCCTGGGTGAATGTTTTCGCTGTTGCTTGGTATGTGTGTTATTGTGTTACAATGTTTGAGCCTGGGTGGGCGTGTCATGCTGTGGCCTGGCATATGGGGTGTACAGATGTTATTGTGCCTCAGTGTTGGCTCCAGACATGAGTACACCCCATAGGCCAGGCAATGAAACTGGGTGAGTTTTAGAATAAGAGCTTCAAACCCTGCATGCCAGGCAATGAGAATGGGTTGGTATTTAGTGCCTCTGCAGGTCATGTGGGAAATACAGATGTCTGGTTCCTCCATTTACTACCATGATATCTGTATACCCCACATGCTAGGTAATGCCCCTAGTTGAGCGTTTTGTGCTGTTGCCTGTCATGTGGTGCTTACAGCTGTCATGGTTACTAATGCTGGAACCATACATCTGCAGGCCCCACATGCCAGACAATGAGCCAGGGTTAGTATTTTGTGTTGTTGTGTTTAGTAGCATGTGGGGTATCTAAATGTCTGGTTCCTCCATTGGCCACCATGATATTTTTATGCCCACATGCTAGGGATATATATATATATATATATATATATATATATATATATATATATATAGCCTGGGTGGGCGTGTGATGCTGTTGCCTGGCATATGGGGTATACAGGTGTTATTGTGGCATAGTGTTGGCTCCAGATCTGAGTACATCCCACAGGCCAGGCAATGAAACTGGGTGGGTTGTTTATGCTATTTCATGGCATGTAGGGAGTATAGTTGTAATGGTTACCAATGTCAGAACCAGATATCTGGAGGCCAAAGAGACCTGACAATGGCTCTGTCTGAATTCAGGGGCTGCATCCTTCAAAGGAACTGGTCTGCTTGGGCTGGGTCCTTCATGCGCTGCCGAAGATTGGAGCAAAACGTTAATCCTGTTGTCTCCACTGTACATAACTGTACATATTTTTTACTTTCCCATTTATATATTCACTATGGCCAAAAATCTTTTATTTAAAATGTTGTTTCATCAACTGTTATAATATCCTAATTAATTAATCAGCCAAATGTTTAATTTCATATTAAAATATACCACAAAACAAAACTAATTGATGACAAATACCCTTTTTCCAAATTAATAATAATAAATTAATAAAAATTAATTAATTCCAAGCTAAGCACTAATCCTATAACTTTGGGAGGAAGGTTTAAATCATTTTATTTAAGCAAATAATAATGAATAAACCGAACATTGACATTAGATATCTTGTAATGAAGATAGATAAGATTAGATATCTTATTCCTTATAGTGTAAAGCTAGCACATGTCTGAAAGCAGTGTGTCGGTAGAAAGCTCTTCTCTCTCGGCGTGGTGAGCCTCGGCTGCCCAGTGGCTGTAAGCTGACAACAGGATCTGGCTGCAGTCCGATCACTCTTGAGCATTTTTGTAATTCAAGCGATGTGCCAACTAACCGAGCACATATTCCGGTTTTAGAAAGCTAACTTCTCGCCTAAAGACTTTTTAAAATTTACTTTTATGCCATAAAAAAACGTAATATAGTCAACTTTATTCACAGCTTTTCAGTCCCCGTCACCATTGCTGTTTCTGGATAAAACGTTCTCTACAACCTACAATGAATTATAGGATAGGATTAGCAGTGAAGGACACTCCGGACCCATCGTTTAAATTCTACAAAAGAAGGACACGTTTGTCGACCGCATTAGAAGGAGTCTTTGAAGGATTTGAGAATTTGAATAGCCTTCGTCGCTTAATTTTATATTGAAATATACCATTAAACAAAATTAATTTATGACAAATACCATTTTTCGACATTATTAAAACATTTTCCAAGCCAAGCCCGAACCTTATAACTTTCGGAGCAAGGCTTAAATCGGTTTACTTGTAGCGAACAATAATGAATAAATCAAACATTGACATTAGATATCTTGTAATGAAGATAGATAAGATTAGATATCTTATTCCTCTTAGCGTAAAGCCAGCACATGTCTGAAAGCAGTGTGTCGGTAGAAAGCTCTTCTCTCTCGGCGTGGTGAGCCTCGGCTGCCCAGTGGCTGTAAGCTGACAACAGGATCTGCCTGCGGTCCGATCACTCTTGAGCGTTTTTGTAATTCAAGCGATGTGCCAACTAACCGAGCACATATTCCGGTTTTAGAAAGCCAACTTCTCGCCTAAAAACTTTTAAAAATTTACTTTTATGCGATAAAATACGTAATATATTAAACTTTACTCACCACTGCTTTTTCCGGTTAAAAAATTCTCTTCAACCTGCAGTGAATCATAAAATAGGATTAGCAATGAAGGAAACATCAGCCCCACCGTACATATAAAGGAAAAGAACACATTTGTCAACCACAATGAAAGAGTCTTTGAAGGATTTTAGAATTGGGACAGCCTTCATCGCTGGGCTGTGACTTAATCAGCCTATAAATTCCTCCTTCGAAGGATACAGCCCCTGAATTGAGACAGAGCCGATGAGCCTGGGTGGGTGTTTTGTGCCACTGTCTGGCATGTGGCGTGTACAGGTGTTACTGTGGCCCACTGTTGGCTTAAAACATCTGTTCTCCCCACATTCCAGTCAGTGAGGTGTGGAGGGTGTTTGGTGCCATTGCCTGGCATGTGGGGTATCCAGATATCTGGTACCATCATTGGTCACTGTGACATCTGTATGCCTCATAAGCCAGGTTAATGGATCTCTACAACCTGCTCCATACACACCAGCAATACAACCCCATCAAACTCCATCACCTGCTGGTGGTGCTATCTGATGCGTCTACGAGTCGTTCTCTGTGTCTGCTGACCTTCGCTCACTGTTCCAGCTGACTACTGGACACACCGGTAACTACCTGTAACACCACCACCTCACTCATATTGTCATCACTCATGCCCTTTGGGGGCTGATCTAGACTTAGCGGCTTCCTGCATGATTCATTCTGACACCTGGCGGTGGTCTGTCTGTGGAGCAGAAATAAACCAAACTGGACCATTTCTACTGGGTGCTGACTTGTTGATTCGGGTTTTGGTCAGTGGGTGTAGCTGTGATTAAATTAAACTGCCATTACTGGCAACCTGCATGTGCCCATGTGTTGCAAGGGCTCCTTGAAGATTTGTAGTAAATGCTAGCTGGTGTGTACTTGTATAGCGCTTTATCAAGTTTAACAACCCCTAAACGCCTTACAGTACATTCAGTCATTCACCAGTTCATTCAGCCATTCACACGATGGTGCTGGTAAGCTACATTGTTGCCACAGCTGTCCTGGAAAAGACTAACAGAAGCAAAGATTCCAGACAAAACAACTGGTGCCATCGGGCCCTCTGACCACCAACTGCAGAAAAAGCAGGAGAAGTGTCTTGCCCAAGGACACAATAACCCACTGGTTAAACGGTAAACTAGCTCCTGCACCACTGTTGTCCTTGATTGAAGAGGTTGAAGTTAGTTTTCAGGTAAAGCTCAAAGCATTTTGGGAATCAATTCAAAGTAAAACCCTACTTTGTTTGAGGCCTTGCTGTTTTTTATGTGGTCTGAAAGGAAATGAGGCAGAGAGACGTGCAGCAAAGTTCTCTGTCCATGAGGACTCAAGGATAAGGACACCTGCATTGAGAATTGACACCTCTGTACATGAATTACTCACCCTACCCTTGCTAAATTTCTGCAAACTGATTCACTCTCTGCTGGACTCATGAACCTTTAGGATGTACTCCATCTCTCACCCAGTCAATGTGTGATATTGCCTCCAGCCTCCCTAGACTCCCTAAGACCAAACTGATGTAGGCATTGGATGGATGATAACCCATCTTTCTAAGATTACTAAAGGAAAACACGACCAAAAAACATAAAGCATGTGATGAGCTGCTGAGGGCATAAAGAGACAGATAACCATTGTTAGTGGTCACAACTTTATATGTTCTAAATCCAGTGATTCGATTTAAAATCTGGATTTGAACAGGTTATTTTAAAGGAGTCCAATCTAAAAGCTAACTATTAGCTGTATGTTTGAGGTGCTTGTCTATTTCTGTACATTAGTGGGGGGAAAGTGACTCCAGTTTGCACATACTCATATGGAGAGTCCACAATTACTTGGCAATTTATAAACGATCCTATTCTTCAAAAGTGACTTCATGACATATCATGGAGGATGGCTCATGGGATTCTGCCGGTCAGGACCGTCATGCACTCCCAGGACATGTCAGCTATATCTACGTACTCCCGACCTGGTTGTGGCGCGCCTGAGTCGGTGAGGCACCTGGTCTAAGAGTGCAGTGCTGCCGTAGACCAGTGGGCGAAGCCTGGTTCCTTGCAATTCCCGTACTTACCAGCAGGGGAGACCCTTCTTACCAGAGTGGATTCTTAATGGGTGAGCTGCAGCACACAAGTTGTAAAGAACACTGTGCCAAGCATTAGCTCACCCTTGCTGCCATCAAAGATACCATATAGACCTCCAGAAACTTGCTGGTGAGAAAGCACAAGCAGATTCCCCCCGTGGCTGTGATCCAGGTGGCAGAAGCAAAACAAAGCCCGGCACAGCTGCAAGCTGCTGGGAGCAAAGAGAGGACACAGCCACAAAGAAGCATCGCCTCTGTGCCCATTCGGACGAAGGAACCAGAGCCACACAGGAAAAGGTCAAAGCAGCAGCGGCCTGGCTCTCCGGGTGAGGCAGGTGGGCAGGAGCATCAGGGTGGGCATCCCCTCTGACCATCAACACTGTTTGCAAGAATGGGGCGGTTATTTGAAATTGTTAAGACATCACCTCACTCCTCTGTAGATTTTAAATGTGCAGTGTCACTTTTAAAATGTTCTATGAGAAAATCTCATACAAACCATTTTTAAATATTATTTAAAACATTGACATTATGACCAAAGTCTGAGAGACAACCTTGGCCCCAGTTCCTACCTCCTACATGCCCCAGCATGCCAATCAACAAGCTGAGCTTTTAGGAGTTAGCTGTAGTTTTGTTTTCTGCCCTCTGGTTCTAGTATTTGGATATGCAGGAAGGGTGACCTTATGACAGTCAGCTGCAAGGCTGGTCTGAGGCTTCTTCACTTTTATTTGTTTTGGTCAAGATTCCCAGCTCTGTTGATTTATTATGTGATTATCATTTTTCTTTAACACTAACTTCAACCTCTGCTATTGGTCAGAACTTTATATGTTATCTGTCCTTTGACCATCTTTAATGTATGGAGAGAAACAGGTTGTTAAAACCTTTCTGCCTCAGGACATTGAAAACATCATGCTTATGATACATAAAAACGCTGATTACCTCTGTGGCAGACTGGTGAAATCTCCAGGGTGTAACCTAACCCCTGACCAAATGACTGCTGGATATTACCCACAGCTCATAAAATCCTCTTAGTTTGAAGGATTCTTTAAAGTAGTACAACAAGTCAGTACCACTATCATACAGACTTGACAGATTCTATGCCGGATGCACTTCATGACACAAAAGGGCTTTAAACACCGACACTTCTCAAAAATCCCCAAATTGTTCCTCTGGCCACCTTCGTAGTACAAGTGCTCCTCTACAATGCAAACTTTATCAACTGTCAGTGCCCCCTTCAAGATTCACCGATCCACAACCAGGATCAGAAGGACAATAGAAGGCAATCACTCCCTCCACCAATCTCCTGCCTAGCTCAACCTGTGTGGAACTACTCACCTCATCTACACCAGTAAGAAATTGTCTCCTCTCCTTTTACAACACATTCTAAATCCATTCCAGTTTCAGTTTTTAATCCACTTACTTCTCCTTTTAAAGAGGTCCACTGTTTCTTGTTCCCTGCATCCGTTTGAAGACCTTTCCATCAAAATCTGCAAGCCGCTCCTCTGGTGGCTCTCCTGGATATCCTTGCCTCCTATGCACCGGTAAGAAACCATTTCCATCTTTTTCTGTGTATGAAACATTTCTGAAGTCTTAGAATTACTTTTGCCATCTCTCCTTAAACAAAATCTGATTAATTTGTCATTGCTCCAGCAAACTCTTCCTAAGTCCCTACATCTGTCTTAATAACGCTCCTAAGAACCACCACACTGCTCCTCCAGCAGTCCTCCTGGCTCACCTGCTTGTCCACCCTTCAACAATTCACTGATCAACAACTCCAACCTGGAAAAGAAGGACAAAAGAAGACAATGACTAACTCCACCAATGACAAAGCTCCTTCCTAGCTCAACCTGTGTGGATATACTCAGCACATCTGCACCAGTAAGAATTTGTCTCCTTTCCTTTTACAACACATTCTCAATCCATTCAAGTTTAAGTTAGTAATCCACTTACCTTTCCTTTTAAAGAGGCGCTTTTTTCTTGAGGCAGACGCCACATTGTTCACCTCCTACAAGTGGTAATCAGATTGTCTTCTTCTTTAGATCTAATATTCCTGGAGTTCTCACACTTACCTTTGCTGTCTCTCCTTAACAGAAATCTGTTTTGTCTGTCAGTGGATTCCAGCGTATTGTTCCTCAGTCCCTCCATCTGTTTTGACAACTCTTCTTAAGAACCGCCCTCCTGGCACACCTGCCTGTCCATCCTTCAGAGATTCACCATAGTCACCTTGCCTGCACCAGTAAGAAACCTTCTCCACATATTTTACAACACATTCTGAACCCATTTCAGTTTCAGATATTAACCCACTTACTTCTCCCTTTAACAACCAGCAGGTCTCCTGAGGAAGACTACAGACTGTTCACCTCCTACAAGTGGTAATCCAGCTCTCTTCTTCTTTGAGAATAATGTTCCTGGAGTTCTGACATTTGCCTTTGCTGTTTCTCCTTAACAGAAATCTGTTTTCTTTGTCAATCCAGCATACTGTTTCTCATTCCTGGATTCTGTTTATTGAACTCTCCTTAAAAATCTCCACTCAGATTTTCTGGCTGACCTCCTGGAACAATGGCTCTTCTTTAAATCATCGTTCCCTCACCTCCTGGTGAACCCTCCAACATTTCACAGAGCCACAACTCACACCTTGACAAGAAAGACCAAAGACACTTGTCATCTCCACCAATCTCCTGCCTAACTCAACCAGTGTGGATAAAGTCGTCTTGTCTGCACCAGTAAGAAACCATCTCCACACATTCTCAACCTTCACACATTTCACTTTCAGATAGTAACCCATTACCTTTCCCCTTAGTGCCGTCCTGGGTTCTTGATCCATAGCAAGAAGAATCATCAAACTTTGCAGATTCACCAATAAACCTTTTAAACTTTCCTTTGGTTTCCGTGATTATTACCTGAGTGAAACTTTCATTCTATAAGAAACATGACATTAGCTGGTCAAGAAGATGGCTGGGTCGATGGATGATTACCCAGCTTTCTGAAATAATAAAATAAAGTTAGTAAAGAAAGTAAAATAGCAGAAGAACCTGCAGAAAAATGTACAAATTTGAATTATATATGTTTTTTAAAGTTACAAAATAACAAATAGAAAATGTATGTGGATGACATCCAAGAATAGTCTGTGATGCTCAGACCAGGTGAGGGGAGGAGGATGTTGTCCATTAATCAAGCTGACTGCCCGTTTGGGAAAAAGTGCTCAGAAACCTGCTGGACCTGGAACAAAGATGATCTGATGATCCTGAGTGAAATCTGTTCATTTGTGGTGTGCTAGCTGTCTGACCGGAAACCACACACTGTACGACCAAACCTGTTATATCTACGATTTTGTAGCGTGATGTGTGGTGTCTCTCAGGCTTTGGAGATCGCCGACAATTTTAAAATCTTGCCACGTGAACCAGCCTTTATACCTCAGACATCCAGTACCAGACACACTTCTGTAATCTGCAGAATTACTCAGATGACTTTACAGTCGTTGGACGCATCAGAGATGGACAGGAAGCTGAGTCCAGGGAGCTGATGGACCGCTTTGTGGCATGGTGTGGAAACAATCATCTCATTCTAAATGTGTATAAAACAAAGGAGATGACTGTAGATTTCAGGAGAAACTGGAGTAGTAACAATACTATTAGCATCCTGGGACCAGAAGTGGAGGCAGAGGAGTATAAATGCCTTGGTGTTCACCTGGACAACAGACTGGACTGGAGACCCAACTGTGAAGCTGTCAGCAAGAAGGGACAGAGCAGACTGGACTTCCTGAGAAAGCTAAGCTCCTTCAGGGTTTGCAGCAAGATGCTTCTAGAAGTCTGTTGTGTAGAGCGTGATCTCCTCTGCCATCATCTGTTTGGGTATCAGCATCAGAGAAACTGACTTAAAGAAGCTCAACAATCTGATAAAGAAGGCCGGTTCTGTTCTGGAGATCCTTCTAGAACATCTACAGAGGACTTTGTAATAAGGGATCCTTCATTAAATGAAGAACATTATGAGCAACAATGAGCATCTTCTTCATCAGACTGTCGTACAGCAACAGAGAGTCTTCAGTCAGAAGTTTCTGGTACAGGAGATCCTTCCTGCCTGTAGCCATCAGCGTCGACAACAGCTCATTGAAGAAACTCCAGTAACATGAGTTATACCAACATTTAATTTACCTCTGGGGTTTAAGAATGTATTTTTAAATGAGAATTGAACTGGGAGGGATGGAGAGGAGCAGATCTCCTAAACTACTTTATTTGACAAGCAAAGAATCCTCAATGTCTCGTCAAGTACAGCCTCTGTTCTGCTGTTTTCTGTTATTAATCTTGTGGGTCTCTGACTGTGGAACATTGTAACAGTAACATTCCTGACAGCGCCACATCCAGCTGCCTCTGAATGATTTTCTGTGTCTCTTCCGTTATTAAAAAGCTGCCGGTGGCATAAAAACGGAGAGCAGCACAAAGAAACTGTTCAGAACTGAGAGCGTTCCCTCACTGTGTTAGAAAAGCGATGTGTGAGTTGAGAATAATGAAATAAATCATCTGACAACCCCAAAGCGCTTCCCACTGGTCAGTCATTCACCCATTCATGCACACATTCACACCCTGATGGTGGTGAGCTACATTGTAGCCACAGCTGCCCTGGAGCAGACTGACAGAAGAGAGGCTGCCACATGCTGGGGCTAAATCTCACTGCAGAAAATAGAAATAATTTAAAACAATTAGGGGGAACATTGAGCAGCACTCTGGCTCCTATTGAAGCTGATTTTGTTCTGATCTTAGCAGAAGAAGAAAATATGAGCTTTTATCTGGCTCTGAAATGGCAGGTGCAGAAATAAACAAGTAGTAGTTGTTAAATAGTTAAATAGTTGTTGTTCAGAGGAACCGAGGACAATAAGCGCGCTTTTATCAGGAGGTTTTCTTCCTCCTTCAGGCAGAGAGCTGCTGTGATTGGTGGAGGAGAAACAGGTTTCTATCCTGATGCTGCAGTAAGAGCAGAGCTGAGCTGCTCCTCTAAAACCATTCTGTCATTATTCATGAAATCAGAGCAAATTAAGAACAGATAAGAAAACAAAATAGCTGCAGAACCACTCTTTATTCATCCAGGATGTTTACTTCAATCATTTCCAGGTGAGAATTAGTGAAGTGAAACAAAAACTGGAGGAAAATGAATCAATTGGCCTAAGAGGATGAAAGAAACCATAAATATTACTAAACTATAATAACAGTAAATAGAAATACAAACACTGTATCAGCTGAAGGCTTTAGTCCTTTGTGAAATAAATGACAATGACGATTGTAAACCAGGGAAAAGGGAGAGTTTGGTTCTTTAGATGAGACAGTGGTTGAAGAAAGCTTCTGAGTTCTAGAGCAACTTTCATCAGACACAACGAGCAAACTCTGTTCCTGCAGGGATTACTCAGGCTGCTACCAATAAAAACAACCACATAAAGCAGGTTTTTTTTTCATTTATAGCAGCTAAAAAACTCGGTCTAGAGGCAAAGGACTGCAGCATATCGTTATTTAGATGGAAGTAAATTAAATTTCTTCTGCTGTTGTATCAAACTTCAACTATTTCTGGGCAGGGCTAAGTCCCCATATTATACCTGGGTGTTCACGTCAACAATAAACTGGACTGGACTCATAACACAGACGCTCTGTATAAGAAGGGCCAGAGCAGCCTCCACCTCCTGAGGAGGCTGAGGTCCTTTGGTGTGAGCAGGCCTCTGCTTAAGACCTTCTATGACTCTGTGGTGGCCTCAGCCCTCCTCTACGCTGTCGTCTGCTGGGCTCCTGTCAGCGCAGAGCGGGACAGAAAGAGGCTGAATAAGCTGGTGAGGAAGGCCACTTCTGTCCTGGGCTGCTCTCTGGACTCTGTGGAGGAAGTGGCTGAGAGGAGGGTGTTGTCCAAGCTCACATCCATCATGGACAACACCTTCCACCCCCTGCACCAGACTGTAGAGGAGCTGAGCAGCTCCTTCAGTTCCAGACTTAGACATCCTGTCTGTAAAAAGGAGCGCTACTGCAGGTCATTCATTCCTGCTGCTACCAGATTATATAACGCTGCAATATCATAGTAACCATAACCGTTATAAGTAACGTACAATAATATGCAACTCATGTGAATTCAATCTCTGGATTATACGTATAACTGTTACAATTACTGTAACAAGTGTTTTGCAGTAACGATGTGCAATAATGTGCTGTGTTATATTATTGTGTTATATTATTATGTTATAAAGGTCATTCATTCCTGCTGCTACCTGATCAAACTCGCTGCTTTATAACTGTAACCATTATAGTAATTACTGCAACCATGCACCATAGCTGCATCAATAACTATAATAACATATGTGCAATAACCTATTTATACATAGGAGTGTACAGAATTATATATAGCTGTATAACTGTATCTAACTGATTCTACTTACCTACTTTGACACCTTCTTCTGACTTTTGACTATTGAGCCGATGGGTCAAGTGAATTTCTCCATTGTGAGATCAATAAAGCTTATCTTATCTTATCTTATCTTATTTCAGGATCCTAACAACCCTCTGGTGCAGCATTGATCACTACTGAAACACACACGTGTCTCTGAGCAGTCAGCAAAGCAGCAATCTGACTGAAGCTTGTTTCCTTTGCTGAAATGTGGGAGAACCTGGTGAAGGTGAAGCCTCTCCTCTTCAGCGCCTCCTCAGCCAGGTGGTCCAGCACCAGGCAGACGTGCTCACCTGAGCCCGACTTCAGTCTGGAGGGAGGAAAGTCCACCTGGACACCCTGACAGAGACGGGAGAGACCATCCCTACATCTCTGCTGCTTCTCTTTCAACACTTTCATCCATTCAGCAGCTCATTCACCGTCACTGCAAACTTATTCAGCAGATTTACTGCAGCAGATAAAAAGCAGACGTTTGCTGAAAAAGGTGAGAAACCCCCAGCTGGAGCGTTTCAGCTAAGAAGCAGAGACAGAAACCACAGCGATGGCTTTAAATGGCCGTTGCTGCAGCAACTCAGCGCCGTTCCAGGTCCAGCATGATGGACTCACCAAGGCCCTGAGTTCTGCCAGGATGTTGGACACGGTGGCGTTGGGCTCGTCGTACTCCTGGGGCTCTGTGAACGGCCGCCCCGCCACGTTGATGAGCCAGGCAGCGATGATGGTGAACATGTAGAACTGCTCGCCGGGGTTGGACGCCAGGTAGGGAATGGAGACAAAGTAATGTCTGCGCAGGAAGAGCAGAAGGCTTCATCAAGCTGCTCAACACGTTTCCTTCCAGCTGGGCTGGGATTTCAACCCACAACCGTTCTAGCAGACCTGCTGGAAACCATCCCTGACTTAGTTCAGGGTTCCTACTTTACACTTTTTAACGCCACTTGAAATAAAAAGTTAAGACCAACAAACTGCTTTACCCAAATGTTTATTTTAACATAAAGCGTTACTTTCTGGTCAGTAGAATGTTTCTAATTTTGAAAAACTTTCCATACAGGAAGAAAGCTAAAAGCACATAAATGGCAGATATATTTTTTAACAACTATTGAACTGAATTCGTGAACTTTGTTTTGTTCCCTAGTAAAATAAACAACCATTTCCACATTTGGCTACCAAGGGCCCTTTGAGGGTTGGGGTGGGGGTGGGGGGGGGGGGGGGGGGTACTTCCTACCAGGGCCCTCTGACTAACCACAGGCCCTTAGGGTTCTTTTAGCGGGCTCCACAGCTGGCCCTGCTAGTCAGCCATGGGCCCTGATTAAAGCACCCTCACCCTGGGACCTTGGTAAGAGTGGATGTGGAAGGGCCCTTGCCCTGCTTTTGGGTCCCTTGTGTAAATGGATAAGGGGTGGAGGATATTTTCAGCAGGCCCTATGACTACCAGGGCCCCTAGCCCTGCTTTTGCCTTATGACAATGGATGGTGTGGTGGGCCTCTGACTGATTTCGAGAGCCCCTACCAGGGGTCTCTGAATTACCACATGCTCCGGGTAAGGGTGCTTTTAGTGGGCCCCTCATGGATCCCAGCTAGTATGCTTAAAAGAGGTGGACTCTAGATCGATCCACATGTAGTGTCATCGCTAATTGTAACTGCACGGATCTCAGCATGGATCTCAGACATGTCGTCAATGACAAGACTTCAAATAACAAATGTGCCACTTGTGATGTGAGGTGTTAATTGAAAAAATGAGACCTGTGTTTTACCATAGTAACAACCGGGGCTAAAAAAGGGGGAGAAACAAAGTGCTCTACCAAGTGCGATGTGTAATAAATTGGAGTAAAGAGAGAGCAACGGTCTTAAACTCTGGCATGAATGCAAAAGTGCTGTTTCATACAGATCCTGCGCACACACTTGATGTTCTTTTCATGCCTGACAATATGTCCAATAGCGAGCTCTCTTTAAAGGCTAACTCACTCGCTGCAGCATACCCTTCAGATTTGAACATGAGCCTGGCAAATGAACTGATACAATACAAATCATTCATATCAGAAAAAGAAAAATGTCCATGTAAAATGCTCAAAACCATGATTGATTTGGATTTACAGTCAACCTTTCCGAATGTCTACATAGCACTTAAACTTTTTTTGACCGTGCCTAATACAAACTGTGAAGGGGAGCGTTATTCTCCAAACTGAGTCGTATTAAGAATGAACTCAGGATTATGATGTGCCAAAACCGCTTGAACTCCCTGTCACTTCTGGCCATTGAATCAGACCTGGTTAGACAGCTTAATTTTGATGAATTAGTGGATGTCTTTGCAAGAAGGAAGAGTAGAAAAAAAGTTAGATACAATGGATTATTAATGCCTGGGTTAGGGTTAATTGAAAGGTTGTTTATCATTTCTCGTTTTAAAGTCTTGACAGTATATCTAATCGGAACTCCATTTATAGGTTCATGGCAAATTAGAATTTTCCAAATGTATCAAAACTCTCCCCTCTTTTAAAACGTGACACATGCAGGCTGTCACGCGATGCGTTCTATTGGATCACCGGCGCAAAAGCGCGACGGGTAGCCTATTAGTTTTTTTGTTTTATTCTGTTATAGCATGCTTCCTTGCCTTGCCTTGCCTTGCCAAGTGTAGATGGCAGAAAATAGTGAATAGAAAATGTAATGAACGTACAATTAGAGTCAAGGATTTAAACATAGTAAGTATAGTATGTGTGGCAAGAAGACAAATGGATCATACAGCTAATAGCAAGATTTAATGCAGCCACAATGATTTCAGGTAGGACAATATGGTTTCCTTTATCATATGCCCGCCATGGCAGCACTAGTTAGCAATAAAGTCTCCAGAAATATAATGCGACTGCGTCCGGTAGTGTGTGTCATTATATCTTAGGTTAGATTTCATAGCTTCATAGCTTTTATAACTTGTCTCTCTGACAAGCTAAGACACACTTTTTACAACATCTCTCTGACAAGCTAACCCAAGCCCACCTTCCAACAACATTTTAGGCTACACAGTGCACTTCAGCTAACACCCCATGTCTAAACCTTAGCAAGTTGTTACTGTAATTTCATTGAATTTATTGAGAGTGTTTCTGTAGTGCTTAGTTTCAACAATTTAATTCTCTTTGCATTTTTGAATTTACATCGTTTGAGATTGTGTGCATACAGCTGCACCTAGTATTTCTGCTAGGTTTCATTGAACTCTGGCTACTCCGTTGCGACACGAGTGGCTTAATGTGCCACGACCAGGCTAGCTATAGTTGTCCGTGAAGACGTAAAGCGACCGCTTCAATGTATTCACAATCCACAATAGCATAGTTTGTAAACTTTTTTTTTTTTGGGGGGGGGGGGGGGGGGTGCTCGGCGAATTCCTTGCCAGGGGCCCAGACTACCCTTAATCCGTCCCTGACGGGACGGGCCCCAGAGCCCTCAGCAGGTTCTGTTCTTCCAGACGGGACGGGAGTGTTGTTCTGTCCTGGAGACTGAGCAGAAAACCATCAAACATCTGTTTTGTACTATAAAAACTATTTATTTCGTTTTGTAATATATTTTTTGTTTTTGTTGTTTAAATAAACAGATTTTTTTCTAAATGGCTGAATTATTTTCAGGTGTAATTATGCAAAGCGTCCACCAGATGTCACCGTTGTAGCATCTCAATCAGCGTCTGTTGAGCTTTAAACGGATTAAAACTGATTAGTTTTGATGGGAGCAAAGAAAGAAAGATTTTCTGCAGAGCTCGCCAGGAAAGCAGAAACTTCCCACAATATTTCAGCTGAGATTTACTGGAAAGTTCAACCAAAACCTCTAATAACCGGATATTTGTGCCGGAAGACAATGCTGAACCCTTCAAAATTAAATGCTTACAAAATAAAGAAAGGTGAGAAAAATATTTTTTTTTCTTGGTGTATGTACACTTTTAGTATAGATTCCCGACAATGTTGTATAAATGAGGCCCTGCTCCTTATTCTGCAGGCTGTAAAACCTGATAACCCTCCCTGTTCTTCCTGCTCTCAGACACACCTTGAAGCTGGTGGAGCAACATCTGCTGGAGGTGAAAGCTGATTGGCTGCAGCCTCTCTGCTCTGACACGTGATTCGTAGATCAGAGCTCAGAGCTATTGCTGTTTTCAGGAAATGAAACTCACACAGTCACTGTGACCGAGAGGAGAAATGGAGCAGAACCAGCTGGACCGAGAAACCTTGTCATGTTCGATCTGTCTGGATCTACTGAAGGATCCGGTGACTATTCCCTGTGGACACAGCTACTGTATGAAGTGTATTAAAAACTTCTGGGAGGAAGAGGATCACAAAGGAATCCACAGCTGCCCTCAGTGCAGGGAGACCTTCACACCGAGGCCCGTTCTGAAGAAAAGCACCATGTTAGCAGCTTTAGTGGAGCAGCTGAAGAAGACTGGACTCCAAGCTGCTCCTGCTGATCTCTGCTATGCTGGACCTGAAGATGTGGCCTGTGATTTCTGCTCTGGAAGAAAACTGAAAGCCATCAAGTCCTGTTTAGTCTGTCTGGCCTCTTTCTGTGAGAAACACCTTCAGCCTCATTATGATGTGGCTCCACTAAAGAAACACAAGCTGGTGGAGCCCTCCAAGAACCTCCAGGAGAACATGTGCTCTCGTCATGATGAGGTGATGAAGATGTTCTGTCGTACTGATCAGAAGTGTATCTGTTATCTCTGCTCTGTGGATGAACATAAAGGCCACGACACAGTGTCAGCTGCAGCAGAAAGGACTGAGAGGCAGAGAGAGCTGGAGGTGAGACGAGAAAACATCCAGCAGAGAATCCAGGACAGAGAGAAAGATGTGAAGCTGCTTCAACAGGAGCTGGAGGCCATCAAGCACTCTGCTGATAAAACAGTGGAGGACAGTGAGAAGATCTTCACTCAGCTGATCCGTCTCATCCAGAAAAGAAGCTCTGATGTGAAGCAGCAGATCAGATCCCAGCAGGAAACTGAAGGGAGTCGAGTCAAAGAGCTTCAGGAGAAGCTGGAGCAGGAGATCACTGAGCTGAAGAGGAAAGACGCTGAGCTGAAGCAGCTCTCAGACACAGAGGATCACAACCAGTTTCTCCACAACTACCCCTCACTGTCAGCACTCAGTGAGTCTACACACTCATCCAGCATCAAGATCCGTCCTCTGAGCTACTTTGAGGATGTGACAGCAGCTGTGTCAGAGCTCAGAGATCAACTACAGGACATCCTGAGAGACGCACGGACAAACATCTCACTGAGACTCACTGAGGTGGATGTTTCACTGTCAGAACCAGAACCAAAGAGCAGAGCTGGATTCTTGAGATATTCATGTGAAATCACACTGGATCCAAACACAGCACACAGTCGTCTGTTACTATCAGAGGGGAACAGGAAGGTGACAAGGATGAATAAATCTCAGTCTTATTCTAGTCATCCAGACAGATTCACTGGTTGTTCTCAGGTTCTGAGTAGAGAGAGTCTGACTGGACGTTGTTACTGGGAGGTGGAGAGGAGAGGGATAGTTTATGTAGCAGTCGCATACAAGAATATCAGCAGAGCAGGAGGAAGATGGAATGAATGTTTATTTGGAGATAATGACAAATCTTGGGCATTGTATTGTTCCCAAGAAGGTTATGAATTTCGTCACAACAACATCTGGACCTCCATCTCAGGTCCTGGTTCCTCCAGAGTAGGAGTGTACCTGGATCACAGAGCAGGTATTCTGTCCTTCTACAGCGTCTCTGAAACCATGACTCTCCTCCACAGAGTCCAGACCACCTTCACTCAGCCGCTACATGCTGGAGTTTTTGTTTGTAACAATATATTTTCCATTTCTCGTAACTCTGCAGAGTTTTGTAAACTCAAGTAAACTAAAATATTTCTGATCTGTTTGATTCCTTCTTAAGTTTTTTATTCAATCATTTTAGTGTCTTTTTCTGTTTTGTGTTCAGGTTTTTACGTCATTCATCAGTAATTTTCTGTGCAACAATAGTTCTCTTATAGTTAAAATATAAACCTTTCTCAGTTCTTTTTTTGCAGGTTTATTTAGGTCATTTTCTAGCCAATGAGGTGACAGGAGGAAAACTCAATTTATTTAAAAAGGTAATTTCTTCAACAATAAAAATGTTACTGAGGTTTTAAAGTTTGAAGAAGCTTCTTTGATCTTTTGATTGATCTTTCTCCCAAAATGTTGATTAAATCTCTAGAAGTTCAGGGAAGTTAAACATCCCTTTCAGTTTTCATCATGAATGTTAATTAAAAATTGAGCATGACAACAAAAATGTATGTAAAGAAGTGCATGTCTGTGAAATATTCCCAAATAAATCACCATTTTCATGGTTACAACTAAGATCTCAGATGCTCTCATTTACTGAACCTTTGCAGGTGATGAACACAAAACTGAACCCTGGATCTCATCACCAGATGATGCATTTTTCCTGCTAGCAGAAGTGCAGCAGATAAAAAGTTTTCTCTGATTCTGAAACATATTGATTATACAGTGAATTACACAGAAGGAAAATGTATCATCTGAATCATTTTATTCCCGGTTAACAAATTAGAGCAAAGAAGCTGAACAACAGTAACACCTTATCATAAATCAGCAGTGACTCATAATTAGCATCATTATTATTATTACCATCCAGACATTCAGCTGCTGAAGTTAACAGAAATTTTTTTTTCTTTAGTCGTGTTTATCTGGATATCTGGATTATCAGCTGGATTTCTACATGTTTGATGAGAAGAAGGTTGTTTCACAGACAGAGGTACAAACTGGGGCCGATTCACAAAGCTGTTTATAGCTGCTAAATCTTTCCTAAGCTGAGTTTCTGTCTGCTTCTAGTTCTGAGACTAGACACAAAGGCAGATCTGCTGCTAAAGTTGCTTCACACAGCAAACTCCCTCTTTGCTGAAGCCGTTTGAGTCCATTGAAAAAAGGCATTCTGCATGGATTTAGGGGAAAGCCCTGATTTATAAAACATTGTAAAGAATCCCTGGTAAAAGTTTATGTACTACAAAAAAACAACAACAACCAGAATATGGCATACGGCAAAAACTCTTTTTAGATTTCTAAAGTGCAGTTTTCCTTTATAGATCACAGCTGTACCTGAAGGTTTACGTACCTGGTTCCTCCTCAGGTTCTGCCTCTACACGCCCAGATTCAACCATAAATGGTTGATGCAAAGCACCTCAAGAATGTTACTGTGGATTAAAATTAGATCAGCTGATTGGCTATTACATGGTGAAATGGCGACAATGGAGAAAAAGCAAGGAAACTCTGAAACTGTTTCACAGAGAGGAATTTATTAAATTAAAAGTGTATTTAAAATCAAAACAAGACAAAAGAATTTTAGAAGCCAGTGGGACGCAGGGGCGGTCTGGGTGTGAGCGGTAAGCGTACCTCCTCTTCACTCTGAGGTTTGGAGAGCGGGTTAGGACCCAGCACCTGGGTGAGGGTATTGTTGGGTATTCACCTTGTGATTCAAGATGGGTAATTACCGCCAGAGGAGGATGACAGCTGGAGCTCCAGAAGTTGTAGTTCATAAAGGAAAGAGGGCAGAGGGGGACAAGTCGTTCAAGACATCAAAAAAAGGTGACATCAACTGCTTGCTAGAGCAACCTGAGGTACAAACTGATGTTAGTTAGGAAAAGGATCATGGAAGCAAGCTTGTTGATGTGCAGAAGAAAGAAGCAGCTCAACAGCTCCTGCCCAAACTGATGATTGCAGGGCTCTCACAGCGAAGGAAAGAAATAATCACTGATGAACCTTCCATCTCTGCTGTCCCTGAATGATGGCCTGCTTTGTTTCAGTGAAAGACAGGCAAAGCTGGCAACAGCTCACAGCTTGTTACTTGAACACTGATGGAAAACTCCTTTGTTGCCGTCAGATTTATCAGTGGTCATTCCACCCTGACAGCTCATGCAATAAAATGTTCTGATCTTTGTTTCAGCTGAGTGCAGAGTTCAGCAGAGCTGTCAATAAAGACCTGCTGGAATCGTTCATGGACGGACCTTTAGACGGATCTAAAAATAAGTAAAATGTTTTTAAAATTTGTGTTTTTGTCCTAGATTTGAGCTGATAAATAAGATTATCTGCCATTGGAATGAGTATTTTGACCCCTAAAATAAGATAATTAGATATACTGCACTTTTAATAAGATGATGGAGATGAATTGTTCCTATTTTAATTGCAAAAATCTTATTCTATTGATATGAATATTCCAAAATACTCTAATTTTAAGAACATTTTACTTACTCTTAGTTCTGTTTTTGCAGTGTGTATGCCTTGGTGCTACGTCTGGAGGACCTGAACAAAGCAGCTACTGAAGCGAGGGAGGAGAGGAGTCTGAGCAGTGTTCTTCAGTTCAAGAGAAGGTCAAAAAGATCTTTCTCTCGCTCTGGAGGATCGTTCCTTTAACCTTGCCTTTTTTTCACAGGATGCCAAAACAGAAAGACGGCGGCCCTTCTTGGTCTGTCAGAAGATTCCTCTGATCTAGTCAAGATCTGTGATCTAAGACACTATTCGTGCTATGCATACTACATTTAACACCATGATTCCTTTCTGAGTTCATCAGAGATGATGTCATATTCAAAAGCTACAGCTTTAAAAACTGTGTAGAGCTTGTCAGATAGACCTGACTGCAAATAGCACACAGCCCTGACACTGACAGGGTTTCTAAAGGTTTTAGAGAATCTTTAAAAAGTTTGCATCAAAAAGTCAGACTTTTTGTCCCTTAAACGTCTTCAAACATTTGTCCCAGACAGTTTTCATGAGTCTTGAAAAGGCTCAGGTGAGTTATTATGATATTATGATAGGCTACAATCACAGACAGGACTCTATCTCATCCTCCACTGTTGTCTCTTAACATTTGGGTTTGTATGTTATCAGGCTGGTGGAGAAACCCTGGACTAGATGATGGAGGGAATGGAGGCTGGAATCCTGGTTGCTGACGACGGCCCTCTGACAGACAACTTACCTTTGGACATCTTTAACATGGCTGTGGTGCTAGAGGAGAAGATCAGCCTCCATGACCTCAGAAATGTTCCCAACACCTTTGTTCATGGGAGCAATCTGCTGCCTTGACCTGGAGGATCTCCACCAGATGAAGTCCTTTTTGACTTCCTTCAAAGAGTCATGAACGTTAAACCAGACCAGAGCTCTGCTTGGATTCATGGATTCAGAAATAAAATGCTTAGATAGAAGCTGTAAAAGAATAAAAAATATAAAGCCTTATGAAAACAATCCTCAGCCTGTTTAATTATTTTCTGTTCAAATTATTGAAGGTTTTTGCTCTTTACTCATTTGTCACATTCACCAAAGAAAGATAAAAACTGATTTTAAAAAGCTGCAAACACTGTTCTGACCTCCAGCTTTGATAATTTAGAAATGAACATATCTTTGTTTTTACGTCTAGTTTTATAAATCTGAGAAGAGCAGAGGTATCACATCAGGAATCCTCCACAGCAGATTTATCCACTAAAGCCTTTACAACAGCTGAGGCCAACAGCAGATTCTGAGCTTCTTGGTTCATGTGAGCAGCTTCTCTGTCCAGCCTCTGGAGGTTTCTGCTTTCTGTCACCTTAAAGAAAATATTTACTTTGGTTAAACGGTCAGTTTGAAACGGTCAAGGATGACGTCTCTTCACTTTGTTCAAGCTCTGTTCAGTTAAAGTTAAATTATACAAAAAGTGTTCAATTTAAAAACTGTGTTAAATCAATCCAGAAATGTGTGCTGGTTAATCTGGGCGAGGACAGTTTTTCTGCTTTTATAATTTGGTTTAACTTCCAATATTAAGTTTAAACAACTTGCAATTCAAGATCAATAACATGTTAGAACTATAAGAACAACGTTTAAATAACTTTTCCTTTGCTGTTTAAATCAGCTTGATTAATTTTAATTTCTAAATTTAAACAAACATCACTTTCTAATGGACTTGTATTTTCAAGGCAGCAGGTGAATTTTCATGTTAAATCAATGTCCCTTCAAATGCTCTAGAGGGCGCTGTCCTCCTGGAAACAGTGAGGAAGAGGAGGTTAAAGCTGCTGCACTCAGGGCGTCAGCCTGATGAAGATTGAGCATTAAAGCTGAGAGAAAGGCTGCAGACATGTTGGGCCTTCTTCACCAGGTGGGAGGTGTTCTCAGTCCAGGAGAACTCAGCAGATGGACTGCTTGGAACATGGCAGTGGATACAATTTCTTTCTTTTTTTCTCTTAAATATTTTATTATTATTAATGATTATCATTTATAACAAATATGGCATCAATCTCAAATAGGATCCTGACCTGAAATAGTGCAATCTCTGCTGATCCCATACATAGAAGGAAAAACAAATATAGAAATGAGAGAATACATAATAAATTTAATGAATACTAAATAAAGAATGTGTTATTAGAAAGAACTTAAAGAAATTATTCAATTTAAGCGATTCTAAAGTTTTTTCTCTTCTTGGGGTCCAAAAAAACGAATTTAACTTTTAGAAAAGGAAGTTTGGACTATTGAGGAAATCCAGTGGTGCACATCCTCCCACAGAGCTTTCCTGAACACACAGTCATAAAATAGATGTTCTGTCGACTCAGCATCCCCGTCACTAAATGAACGAGTTTAATTATCAACAGCAAAATTACGTCTGAGGGATTCTCTTGAGGTTAAACAGATGACAAGATCTAGAAGTGGATTTCCTTCACTTTTGGAGAATTGAGAAGATTTAAATAATTTGTTCAAACTTTTTTATGTTGATCTCCTGAGAATAATTATGAGACAGAATCTGCATTTAATCCAGGAAGAAACAAAGAATATTTTAGAATTTGTACTTTTATTTGTAATATTTTGCCCATTAACCAAAAGCCCAGGAAGGAAAGAGGTTCTGAAAAATATATATTTTTTGCTTTTGTACATTATTTTGAGGAATAGTTTTAGTCATTTATTAACTCTTTGTATATATTTGTTATTTGTTATGTTTAGCTGAGGATGATGTAATATTTGAGGATTGGAGCCCAGGAATGGCCAGAGACAAGGCTGAGAACGTGGAGGAGACAAGAAGGTGGATGGAGGTTGTTTAATAGTCTAGGAAGTAAACTGGAATTGAAGGAAAATAGTTTGGATCAAGACAGAGTTGTTCATAGAAAGGTAGTGAGGGAGGAATTTAAAATAATACTCAAATTCAGGCCAGAAGATGAACAATGAGGGATACCTGAGCCCCAGTATACTTTGTGGAGATGTAGAATTAAATGTTTTAAATAATGTGGAAAAAGGTGGTGATAAAGAGAAAAAAACTGGAGTTTGTCCTGACAAACTGAACAGTTTGTCAGGACAAAAGGTTGTGTGGTGTTGTTGTTTTTTTCAGGTGAACACCAGAGAGCGCTGTAGAGCAGCTGCTGGTTTCCTCTGTTAATATTTAGCATCAACTGCTCTACTTAAAGCTATAGTTGGTAATGTTGGAGAGCTACAAGATTTGAAGGTGGCTCCTCCTCCTCGTTTATAAAAGAGAAAATATTGGACAAACTTCTCTTAAACAATCAAGAAAGAAATTAAAGTTGACAGAATATGGAAGTGATTAAAATGATAAATAGCAAAGAATATGAATACCCAATAACAAATATAGATAAAGGAATATTTAAAAAGATAAAGCTGAATTATTGGCAAAAACATTAAGTAGGATTAATAACTTTAGTGATTGACAAAAAGAAATGGAAGTAACAAGCTGAAATATAAAACTTAAAAAAGAATATTGATAAAACTGATAACTTACTAAACACACCATTTAACAAAGCTGATCAGAACCGAGCTGTCATAAAGACTAAGAGCACAGCACCAGGAAAAGATGGACCACCTCAGTTAATCCTCCAAAGACGTCATCTTAGAGCGGCTGAACACAGAGCTGGAAGGAGTCAGCCATTGTTGCTATAGTCAAACCAGGAAAAGACGACACAAACCTGAAATTTATAGACCCACTGATATAACATTGAATATGTGTGAGTTTCCCCGTCCTCATCACCTGGATCCTGTTAGTGAGGAAGTCACTGATCCAGAGTGGTGCTGATAATCCCAGGTTGTGGAGCTTCAGGACCAGCATGTCTGGAAGATCGGAGGGAAAGGCTGAGCTGGAGTCAACAGGAGACCACAGTGTAAAAATGTCAACTATTAACGATGTTAAATACTTCTTAGAATTTAAAGCACTGTACTCATTGTATTGTTCATTAGTTTTGACCTATTTAACTGTTTACTAATGTGGATAATAACTATAAAAGTCCTCTACATCCCCTCCTTATGCTCCAAAACGAGATGTGAGAGTTTTACATACAGTCAGATTCTCTGACCACGCCAACACTTTATTCTTACAGTCCAAATTGCTCATATTTCTTTGATTTAGTTGATTTTCATGCACAATTTCTATGTATATGCAATAATATATATATATTACTTGCTAATATCCAAAATCTCTTCACACAGAGATAAGGGGGTTATAATCTGAGGGGCAAATGGACCATACAGTGAACGCCCCTGAATGGGTGTCCACAATGGGTCCTACTTCATGTCTGTGTGAGGAACGAACGGGGCTCTCTGTGGTGTCCCTAAATCTGCCCGTCACGTTGTTGTGTGTGAAAGCCCAGTACTGAAGCTGTAAACATCCCTCTGCCTTTTAGATTAAATATGGTAAAAAAAAATCGTTTCAGTTTCAAAAGTCTTTTTATTACTACAGAAGTCTACAATAAAAACATCACATTATTCACAAAAAGAACCTAGAGTGACTGCAGCCAGGTCAGATCTTTAACAAATGGTGGTTCCACCCGGTCTGAGTGGGTGTTTTTATTTTTCCAGAAGCTCCACAGAGAGAGATGACATCACAGCAGCAGCTGCAAAGAAGATAAGGAGAGGTTTCCTTTTTTAAACCTCTAGGGGCTGTGATGTCAGATCCTATGTGAGCAGAAGTTTTGTAACTTTTTAGGGCAAAAATGTTTCAGGATGATTGTTTGCAATCTGTATATATATATATATATATATATATATATATATATATATATATATATATATATATATATATATACAGTATATATCAGGCATTTTTATGAATCCAGGTACACTACTACTTTTGGTCTCCAAACACTGTCTGCCCTCTGAGGAAAAAGAACATCCACAGCTTCACAGTGTGTTTGTTTTAAGGTCTGAAAGCTATTTTATGGTTCTTGAGGTCATCTCGGTTGACTCCTGATGGGTCATCTGGGTTCTAAATCAGCCTTACTTCATGAAGACTTTCTACAGAATAGTCTCCTTGTTTTGGGAGCAGATAGGACCTAGAGCCACATTTATTCCGCCCAAAACCCCCAAACTAATCGGGAGGGGCTAGTCAGTCTGATAAAAGATGGGTTTGCGAATGTGGTCCCAGACAAAGGAGCTTACACGCCTGGAGAGAAGGACATTGGTAACATACTATAATTAAGCTTGTAAGTTTTTCTTTGTCTCTTTGGATTTCCAAAAGAAAGAAATATGCGTATTTTAAACATTTGCCTCTGATAAATGGTTTCTCATTTACTACCAAATCTTAAACTGTGAGACGGGCCAGGGGGAATGGAAAGGAGCGGGCCCCATATTAGTTTCAACACAAACCAAATCCAAAGAGAGGAGCTGAGGGGTTAACAACACCTGGGGAATCTTGCAAATAATTAAAAGAACCAGGAAGAACTGAGGGAAGGTGAGGCTGGGAGCAGCCAGAAAGACAGAATTGTCTGGCTGCTAAATGAACATGCCTCAGGGTTTGTACTGCTGATGAAACCTAAAATGACAGATTACTGATAGTTTGCGGCACTTTTAGAGAACAAAAGCTTTCTTAAGCTATTGTACCAAGCAGAGAAATGTTCTTCACAAGCAGCTTAGGCAATGCAGATTTATTTGTATAGCACATTTCATGTATAGGACGACTCAAAGTGATACAATCCACAATAATAGCAAACCGTCTGCACGATAGCTTTACAGTTACCAAATAAAAGAAACACAGTGTCATGATTTAGGTTTTGGTTTGTTCTGAACCGTTCTGGACTTCCCTGTCCAAACTTCAGTCAGCTCAGTCATCAGCCTAGACCAGTTCCACCTGCTGCCACTGATCAGTGCTAATCACCTGTTCCCTAGCCTTCTTATGCCTGCCTCACTCACCCACTCATTGTCACATCACATTATACTTCATCTCATCATTTCAAAGCGCTTCACATCTTCTCACTCGTGCCCTGCCAGCGTGTTTTTCTTTTAGTTTGTTGACATGGTCCACCTGCATCGGCTCAAGACTGGTAACCAAATGCGTCTCCTGGTATTTTTTATATTTTTTTCAATAAACCCTTTTTGACGTAACTCTGTCTGACTGAATTTCGGGTTCGCCAGCGGTAACCGTTACAGTAAGCAGCTTATCTCCTGAATTCAGTCACAAACATTCATAGACAGTTCAACGACTTCCTCTGGAGTAAAAACATCGGCATTAAGCCTATTTCTAAATATATCTGCCCAAGCAAAGGAACTTATTTCCATATAAGAAAAAAAAGGGCTTCTTTCCTGGTGATGCTCTGAGAGAAATCAGACAGGTCGTGACGTCTCGTTACTGCGTCTGGCCTTCTCTGGCAGCAGGGGAGATGGGTCGGCTCCAACCTGTACGGAGGACAGGTCCAACTGGTCTTTGTGAACTACTCGGCCAAAACAGAAAAAAGACCACCTCGCCTGTCAACGGTAAAGGTGGAAGTAACTCCTTATTCTCCATTGGTTGTGCACTCCAACCTAATTAAAGTCCAGGACCTCTCTTGTAAAACCAACAACAAGAGCTAAAGTGGCTGCGGCTTTGTCCAGCAAGGCGTCGACCGCCGTTTCGAACACGTGAGAAACTTCAGCTGATGGGGCTCTCCCCTTTACAGTGGAAGAAATGAGCCTGTGTTCACACTGCGTTTTATCATCTCGGAGGAGTGGTTACCGGTGCTGAGTTTGGGGTCCTAAACGGAGCTGTAGTCAGATCGGCCATTTTATGTCCCAACAGCGTGTTGTTGTATCTCTGGGTACAGAAAGGAGGCATGACTCTGACAACCTTAGGGTTCTGGTTAGTTCATAATGGACCTGGAAATCAGAGCTGTATTTTGGCCCAGACCATTCAGGGATTTATTAAAAAACAGCAGGATTTTAAAATCTGAAACGTAGTTATATGATCAGAAGTGTTCTAAACTAATAACAGCTGTTTGATGGGGTTTTTTTGGGGGGAAACCCATGAAAACATTGTTACCACAGTCCAGTCTTGCTAAAAATAAAAGTAAGGGGAAGTTTTTCTAAGTCCTGCTGAGACATCAGTCCTTTAATCCTCAATATGTTCTTCAGGTGATAATAGGCTGACTGTACTACTGTGATAAAGTTCAGGTCTAAGTCCAGAACCACTCCCAGATTTCTAGCTTGACAATTGGTTTATTGGTTTAATGAGAGCTAACTTTGAATCTTTCTTCCTTGGCTCCAAACACTATTATTTCTGTTTTATCCTCATTTAATTGAAGACAATTCTGGCACATCCACTATTTAATTTAATAAATGCATCTAATCATTGTTGGAATTGAATTATAGTCTCCAGGTGTTACAGTTATATAGATTTGTGGGTCATCTTCATAGTTCTGGTAACATATTTGTTTTTTGTTTTTTGTTTTTTTCAGAATTTGAGCAAGTGGGAGCAAATAGATGTTAAACAACAGAGGACCCAGAATTGAACCTTGGGGATTTCTGATCCTCTTCATCCCAGAAGTTTTTAATACACTTCATACAGTAGCTGTGTCCACAGGGAATAGTCACCGGATCCTTCAATAGATCCAGACAGATCGAACTGGACAAGGTTCGATCTATTATATTTTTCTGCTCCAATTTGTAGTACAGACACAAAACATTCCCTATCCCCTTCATAGGACTCCGACCAGACAAGTGCTGTGCCACCCAATCCTTCAACCTGTCTGGCAAGATGTTATGGTCCATCGTGTCAGCTGCAGCGCTGAGATCCAGGAAAACCAAGGCTAAAATGTTGCCATTATCCTTTTTGAAGCGGATATTATTCTCAGATGGTATAACTGCAGCACTGTGTGGGCGTTCCTACAGGGGTGTGTTTGCTGCTGGCTGTGCCTGCAGTTCTACCTTTATCAATATTCTGGACCTTAACTAGAGCTTTACTGGACCTTTCTCAGAGCTGTCATGTAGCAAAAAAGCTGACTAGAAGACATCAAAACAGTTGTTTAAAGCCAGGAGGTTATACAGCTGTTCAGAAACAAGAAGCTGATATTTATTTTACTTCCTGTTTTAGAATCTATTGTGTTCCTTTGTTTAATCTTCAAACGTTTCCGTTGCTTTCTTGTCATTTTTTCAGCAGCTGGTCTCAAAATTATATGCATGAATATCTAAAAACATAAACATCCGACTGAGGATCTTTTAGTGCCTCCAGCTTGTGGATTTCTTGTGGCTCATTGCATGTCGAAGGAACTCAGGAGGGAGTGATGAGATCTTTCTGAATCACTTTTTGTGGCTCTGAATGATGCAGATCTTGTGGGGTGTGAATGAGCAGAATGAGGATGTAGAGAGAAATTCAAAAAACTGAATGTGATTTATGTTGGAAAAATAAAAGAAAACAAGTTTGATACAAAAAAATTGTACTCTCTGTATTTAGAACCTTATCTTCATTTATGTGATTTATTATTTACAAGATTAATTTCACCTTATAAAGTATTTGAGATAGAAAACAATCTTGTTTTTATGTTGGCTGTAGTTATGGCTTTCTGCTTTTAAATTGTAAGGTTTTAAATGCTAGCAAAAAGAAGAATGAACAGTTTATTCCTTATTCCCTGAAGCATTTATTTTCTGACCACCTTAAAAAGAAGTGACACAGATTCTCCTTTAAAGGTCCATTTCAACCTTTTATCACCAGAGAGCATCCATCTATTGTCTATACCCACTTATCCACGCATTAGGATTTAGCTAGTGATAAAAACACACAAAAATGATAAGGGCTCTGAACAGTTATGATAGAATAATTTAAAGCTTATTTGATCAGGTGTGATTTCAGTACTACTTTGATGTATGTTTCTGTAGTTGGGTTTGGTCGAGGCTGTTTCGTATTCAAACCAGAAGGAAACCACCAGAGTTTGTTTGGAAGTGAACCAAGACCTCCTGAAAAAGTGGGCCTCAGCCTGGTTGATATGGACCAGAGCTCGCTTCAGCTATTCACAGCTGAACAAAAGGTTTAAACCAAGGAGGAAACAAATTCTGGTCCGTTAAAAGCGAACAACATGTGGTAGTGTGAATAAACCCTTAATTTGTGAAGTGAAACAGATCAGCTGAGTGAAAAACAAGGAGCTCAACCAAAGAGACTCTACCAGCTCTCAACCAGACACGTTTGGTTGCAGCTCCTCTGTCTGCTGAGAGTTGTGTAAAAATTTTACAGGTTTTATAAAAGATGCATTATCAGCAGTTCGCAAACTAAACTGATATGAATATGATGCGACCTTTGAACTCTGTGTCCTGCTCTCAGACACACCTTGAAGCTGGTGGAGCAACATCTGCTAGAGCTGAAAGCTGATTGGCTGCAGCCTCTCTGCTCTGACACGTGATTCGTAGATCAGAGTTCAGAGCTGTTGCTGTTTTCAGGAAATGAAACTCACACAGTCACTGTGACCGAGAGGAGAAATGGAGCAGAACCAGCTGGACCGAGAAACCTTGTCCTGTTCGATCTGTCTGGATCTACTGAAGGATCCGGTGGCTATTCCCTGTGGACACAGCTACTGTATGAAGTGTATTAAAAACTTCTGGGATGAAGAGGATCAGAAAGGAATCCACAGCTGCCCTCAGTGCAGGGAGACCTTCACACCGAGGCCCGTTCTGAAGAAAAACACCATGTTAGCAGCTTTAGTGGAGCAGCTGAAGAAGACTGGACTCCAAGCTGCTCCTGCTGATCTCTGCTATGCTGGACCTGAAGATGTGGCCTGTGATTTCTGCTCTGGAAGAAAACTGAAAGCCATCAAGTCCTGTTTATTCTGTCTGGCCTCTTTCTGTGAGAAACACCTTCAGCCCCATTATGATTCAGCTGCATTTAAGAAACACAAGCTGGTGGAGCCCTCCAAGAACCTCCAGGAGAACATCTGCTCTCGTCATGATGAGGTGATGAAGATGTTCTGTCGTACTGATCAGAAGTGTATCTGTCTTATCTGTTTAATGGATGAACATAAAGGCCACGACACAGTGTCAGCTGCAGCAGAAAGGACTGAGAGGCAGAGAGAGCTGGAGGTGAGACGAGAAAACATCCAGCAGAGAATCCAGGACAGAGAGAAAGATGTGAAGCTGCTTCAACAGGAGCTGGAGGCCATCAAGCACTCTGCTGATAAAACAGTGGAGGACAGTGAGAAGATCTTCACTCAGCTGATCCGTCTCATCCAGAAAAGAAGCTCTGATGTGAAGCAGCAGATCAGATCCCAGCAGGAAACTGAAGGGAGTCGAGTCAAAGAGCTTCAGGAGAAGCTGGAGCAGGAGATCACTGAGCTGAAGAGGAAAGACGCTGAGCTGAAGCAGCTCTCAGACACAGAGGATCACAACCAGTTTCTCCACAACTACCCCTCACTGTCAGCACTCAGTGAGTCTACACACTCATCCAGCATCAAGATCCGTCCTCTGAGCTACTTTGAGGATGTGACAGCAGCTGTGTCAGAGCTCAGAGATCAACTACAGGACATCCTGAGAGACGCATGGACAAACATCTCACTGAGACTCACTGAGGTGGATGTTTCACTGTCAGAACCAGAACCAGAGAGCAGAGCTGGATTCTTGAGATATTCATGTGAAATCACACTGGATCCAAACACAGCACACAGGAAGCTGTTACTATCAGAGGAGAACAGGAAGGTGACAAGAATGTATCAACCTCAGTCTTATTCTAGTCATCCAGACAGATTCACTGATTATTATCAGGTTCTGAGTAGAGAGAGTCTGACTGGACGTTGTTACTGGGAGGTGGAGAGGAGAGAGAGAGTTTATGTAGCAGTCGCATACAAGAATATCAGCAGAGCAGGAGAAGGGAGAAAATGTGGATTTGGAGCTAATGACAAATCTTGGGCATTAAGTTGTTACCAAGGAGGTTATGAATTTGGTCACAACAACATCTGGACCTCCATCTCAGGTCCTGGTTCCTCCAGAGTAGGAGTGTACCTGGATCACAGAGCAGGTATTCTGTCCTTCTACAGCGTCTCTGAAACCATGACTCTCCTCCACAGAGTCCAGACCACCTTCACTCAGCCGCTACATGCTGGAGTTTGGGTTGGTTATGGAGGTTCTGCTGAGTTCTGTAAACCCAAATAGACAGAATCCGCTGAAGGTTCAGTGAGTTTGATTTTAAATCTCCAGCAGATTATTTTCTTGATGGTCGTTGTTTTATGTCTAAACTGCTCAGAAATCAATAGTCAAAGATTGTCAGCACTTGTTTTTCTTCAGAACTGATGTTCTGGTTCTGTTGGGTTTGTTCATTTCTCAGCATTGTTTTCTAAACCGGCTGATCAGCACCAGAATATTTTTTTTTAAATGATTTATTTTTTTTCTGTTGAAAGTTTAAATAAATCAAACATATCTCAGAATCATGAGAATTAATTTGAATTATTTCAAAAACTATTTCTACGTAAAATAAAAAAAAAAAGTTTTATTTCTGTGTTAAAATCTAAATAAATCACATACTACTCGGAATCATGTCAATTAATTTGATTTATTTAGGAATCTTTCCAGGTAAAACTAAATAATGTGTAATTGTTATATTTTTACGATAAGATATATGTGTGCATAAGGAAATATGAAAGCTGAAAAAGAGTATTTACGGACAAAGAAACTACTCCAAGAAGTACATCTTGTTCAAAAAGTTCCCAAAGTAAATGTAACTGAGTAAATGTAACTAGTTACTTCCCACCTCTGTGGACAGTACAGTAACCGTAACATAAGTCTAAATTAACAGCTAAAGCTTCTAAAAGCTTAATTTTCTATTCTGACTCCCATCAAAAGCAACTTTTAAATCCATGAAGCGTCTGAATTTAGTGAGATGTCAGCTTTTAGAAAGAGGCCTAACATGAGCATTTTCACAGCAGTGAGCTGAAAAAACTTGGCCTTCTAACTGCCCTAACCTTGGCTGCTAAGCAGAGCATCATAGCAAAGCACAACAGAGGCACTTGAAGTTACACTGCTGCTTATTGAGAGAAATATTACCAAGATCACATCATAATTGTAGCAGTTATCAAGTTACCTTTTATTTAAATAAACATACCTTCCACAGTACTGCAGCGGCGTGACTGCATGACCGTCCCAACCCTGAAAAGTCTTATTTCCATTTCTGTATAAGCAGTTTTATTGTTTGAAAAATGCTCAATAAATAAAGTTTGACTGATTAAAATATAGTTTGTCTAAATGAGCCCAGAAATAGACCATCCTGTACCAATGCATCAATATTCACTGCAAAAAGGAACTAAATGAAGTAAAATCTTTATGAAATGAGTGTATTTGTCCTTGATGGGTGGGCCTGGGTGGGCCTAGGCTCTCCCACTTGTTTGTTGGACATGTGTTGTTAATTGTTGCTATATAAATAAAACTGAATTGAATAGCGTGTTAGCAGAAGAAGAAGAGAGAAGAGGACAAGGAGAAGTTTCCTTCCAGCTGATTCGGACATGAGGTTCTTTGGTTGAGATCCAAAATGTGCTGAAATGGTTGAGTCAGCTCTCCTCTTCCCTGCTGGCTTCTGCTGGGGGTTTTGAATGGAGCGCTGACAGAAGGGGAGGAGGAGGTGGATCTCAGAGGAGATGCCATTTTCACATCATGCTAGCTCTCCATCATTACCAACTATAGCTTTAAGGCTATTTAGATGGAGCCAATGACTGCTGAGATATTCACCAGCTACTATAAAACTCAGCAGCTGAGTCCGGAGAGCACAATCTGTAGCGCTAGCTGACAGTGGACAGCCCATCTCTGCATGAAAACCTCACAAAGACGTTTAAATGTGGCTTTAAAATAATTGGCAGACACAACTTGTTCTTCTGCAGCTTTTTGTGGAACGGTGGTGCTCAACCAGTTCTGCTGGAAACTGATTGGTTTCACCACAGCACACAAGGCAACTTGTGTCAGAACTGCTTCATGGAGTTGGTGCTTCTGGTCAACTAGTGGTGGAAGGATTTCCATCCATGTCTCCAGGAAGCCGCCTGTCTGCACACATAATCCTTGTCAGAACTATGGACGGTGCCAGAGACTCCTGGACTCAGACCAATGGTTTTGTTGATGTCCCGCTGGATTCTACAGGGAACAATGTGAGCATTGACTGAAGAGCAGCACCCTTAAAGGACGCCATCTTTCCCCCATCAGTTCCATAAAGGACAACCTGGAGAAAATCAGGGCCAGATGTTGCATTTCTGCAGAATACTGATGGATGACACCAGTGATTTAATTCCAAGCGAGCGCTAAAAGTCATCTGAAAACAGATGTTAGAAATAAAGCAGAACCAGTGTTGTATAAAGTACTTAAATCTCGGAGTCAAGTAAAAGTATAAGTACCTTTCCAAAATATGACTTTGCTTGCATGATCAGGCCCCTGAGGTTTTGAGTGACTGTGTAGTTCCTCTCAGAGCTGTGGGCTCAGTCACAAGAGGAGCTCACAGTGGAAACTGTCAAGTACCCAGACGCAAAACTTCCTTCGGACAATCAGCTTTCACTGTCCAAGGTGCCAAAACACGGAATACATTACCTGCAGAACTGAAGGGAGAGTCAAACTGGGTCCTTTTTAAATATAAACTTAAAGACTTTTTTATTGAAAGGTCAGATATGTGAACATTGATAATCTAACTGACCTGATCTTGTATCTGTGATGTTTTAGTGTGTAATTTGTTCTGTTGTGTCTTGTGTACAGTCACTGTGTTTTGTGTAAAATCCTAACTGGGGACAGGCATTGAGAATTAGCTTTAGCTAAAATGTTATAGTGTGTGACATGACTCATGAAACCTACTTGTCCCTATCAAATAAACAAATAAAGAAATAAATAAAATAAGGATATCAAGGATGCCAATTTAATCACCCAGAATGCTTTGCTCAAAACTGACCCATTGTCTGTTGGCTTGATTCTGTATCAGGAATCATTTGAGGACGTTAATCCATTTGGGCTCAGGCAAGAAAAAACACAAACTCCTCGCAGTCTACCTCAGTTTAGCAGACATTTGGCCATTTAAATCGAGTTTGACTCACTGTTCAATGAGCTAGCAAACGTCCATGTGTGCAACCCTGGCTTGCCCCCATGCATTGCTCATGATCTTCTTGAAGGCATTGTTTCCTATGACTTGGCCCTCTACACCAAACATCTTGTAAAAGTTGAGAAACAATTTACATATGTGGACCTGAACAGAAGAATTGATCAGTTCAGGTACCTTGGAAATGATGCACATGATAAGCCACCTGAAGTCAACCCCAGCAGTGAAAAACTTGCAGGACATGCAGCTCAGAACTGGTGTTTCCTCAGACTGCTGCGTGTCCTAATTGGAGACAAAATAAAAAGCTCAGCTGAGGAACCACGCTTGGCAGCTTGTTCTACAGCTACGATAAATGGAAGAGTTCATTTGTGCAGCAGCTATTTCATCAGGTCAGATTGCCTACCTAAAAGTGATGACAGAGGATTACTTGTACTATAGAAAGAAACTGTTTCCTGACCATTCTCTGAGGCCAAAGCACCACTATGTCCTTCATTATCCAGAGCTGACTTGTAAATCTGGGCCACTCATTCACTTGTGGACGCTTAGATCTGAAAGCAAACATACATATTTCCAACAGTGTGCAAGAAAACTGCATAACTTTAAGAACTTGTGCTGAAAGGCATGGGCTCCTTCAGGCTTCCTGAAGTGCTGGCAGCCTGTTGCCACCTACTGTAATTGTTGAAAGGGGAACTGATTTTGATCTGGCTGATTACAATGATGACATCAGAGATGCTCTTGCCAGTCTAGACTGCCAGCCTGGTCCGATTTCACATGAAGCAAAAGTCAAAGGGACAACGTAGAAGAAAAATAGGTTTCTTGTGGAGGATCAATGTGAGGAAGGCATTGTCTTTGGAGAAATCAAAGCTATTCTACTTAAAGCAAACTCTGTTTACTTCTTAACACAATGCTACAGCTCTGTAACACTCAGTGATCAAGGCCTTACCAAAAAACACCAAAAATGCTGTGCTGTGTTATTCAGGAAGAACTCTTGGATTACTATCCATTACCCATGTATAAACTGTGTGCTTTGTCAGTGCTTGCTCTTCACCACTCTTTTCCTTCTCTAGAACAATGTCAGCAGTTTCTGCGCAGGAAATTCAGATGTCTGTTACTAAAGCCCTTCCTGGACTTCCTCAAGTGAAGATGGAGAAGCTGGTGGAGAAGCTTGTTAGCTGGGGGGTAGAAACCATTGAGGATGTAAAATACGCTGAAGGAGCTCCTGGAGCAGACCTGTCACATGTTCTTCCTCCCAAACTGCTTGACAACTTCAAGACAGGTTCATAACAATACATTTGGTCAGTTTTAATGACTGCTTTGTTGCTGTTGTTCATATTGTTTTTAGTACTGTTGTGGTAAAAGTTCAGAAAATGTTCTTTGCTATACAAGAAAAAAATTAAATACTAAAAAAAGATTTATTACTCTGTCAGCTGGGGAAAAAATGTGTGTGACAATATTCCACTAAGAAGTCCACCTTCATCCTCCACTGGTTTGGACATTGTGAATCCACCAACCTCTTCATCAGCTCCTTCAAGTTGGCCAGACATTTCAGATTCCCTGGGACCAAATGCCAAATCATGTGTGAACTGCAGGAGCAAGTGGGAAAAGACCACTCCCACCTGTTGGTAGAAAAATGATCAGGATTCTAGTTGATGAAATGAGGAAAAATTAAAAGAATATGACTAAACTCTTAAACTAGTCAAACAATACCCAAAGAGTTTTGCAGATTATGACAACCCAGGATCCATTATGAAGTGAGATGCTACTCCTCACTGAAACAAATTAAAACACGGGTTGAACATGTAAATAGAAACAACACACTGACAGCAGGCTGACGACATTCAAGAGGCATTTCAGAAAATGCTGAGATGACAAAGAGCAGAGGGCCAGCAGTGACTTATGGAGGCACCAGAGGGCAACCTGAGCCACTGCTTTCAGAGAGTGATGATATATTAGAAGACAAAAGACAGACTTTGCTAAACATTTATCACCAGTACGGCCACAGTGGAGCAGACAGAGCTGATGTCTGGGCTCTAATGAAATAAACCTATTATTTACAAAGAGAGCATATAAATGACACAGGAACCTCCTATTAAAGAAATTAAATACAAGTGGTCATACTTGTTTGTGCAGAAGCACCTCACTTCTCATTTTTGAAGAACCTACTGGTGTTAATGTACAAAATCAACTCAACGGTGCAATGGAGGACTGTGGCCCTCTCTCCTTATTGACTTCTTTAGGAACAAACCAACAAATGAACACATTAAAAATAGATTGTCAGCTGATGAAGAGGTTGGGATCATGGTTGCCAGCTTCTCCTCGCACATTTCCCAGAAGATCAGGACTTCTGCTTTATGCAGATGGAAGAATACAAAAGTCAGATGTGCCATTAATCTACGACTTTGTCTGACCTTGTGATGTTTTTAGAGGTGAGCTACAGCTGCAGATCTTGAAGGAACACACAATCTGCCCCTAAGTCCACAACTTGTTGACCTTGGTAAGTAGCATATGCACAATATACTCTTCAGTGTGTCTGTATCTTCCAGTCTTCTGTCTATAGACACATGGATGGAAGGTCCAGAGAGAAATTGACATCTTCAGTATCTGCTAGCCCTACATCTATAGTCAGAAGGGTGGGAAATGCATGGTGTCTGCAGACATAGCATGTGGACAGAGACAGAAGATGTGCCTGAGGAGTAGCAGATACGTCTCTATGTCACTGATGTAGGGATGTATCTGCCATCCCTCTCTCTGTCTGATGTCCCTAGAAATATCTCTATAGACAGTGGACACATCATCTCATTGTGTCCATAGGCAGAGGGACAAAAGCAAATCAAAAACAAATTAAAGACAGGACGGCTGGAGCAAAGGAAACAGGCAGCGGTGAAGCCACATGTCTCCACTCTGCTTTGCAAGCTGATGGACTATCAGGGGAACTTCTAAAAAGGTCAAATTACACATTTACACACAATCTGTTTTCTTCATCTGTCCTCCTGTCCATGACATGAACAGGAGGACAGATGAAGAGAAAACAGTCTGTCCCCCTCTCAGTCTTTCTCTGTCTCTGAGAGTCTCTGGCCCTGTTTTTCTGTTTGTCTCTCTCACTCTGACTGTCTTTATCCCAGTTTGTCTGTCTCTCTCTTTCTCTATGTCTGTCTTTCTCTGTCCCTCTTTGTCTCTGTGTGTCTTTCTGTCTCTCTCACTTTGTCTTTTTCCTTGTCTATCCTGTCCATTTCTAACAGAAGGACAGGGAGATAGCTACAATAAGGGAAGGTCAGAGAAGGATTGTCCGTCCACATATCTGTCCTTCTCATCCTGTCTTTCTTTAACTGACATAAATGCAGTTACATTTAATGAAAATGTCATGTGGTGATAAAACATTTTTCCTTTGGTTATCTTCTAGCGACCCCTTGATGGTTTCTGGTGGTGTTCAGGAACAGGCCCTACTCAATACTTATGTTGGCTTTGTTTGGGTCTTCACTAAGTTTTAACCTCCAATTTTAAAGCTTGACTGTGTTGGATCCCTTTCTTCCTTTATAAGGATAAAGATATTTAGCATTTTGACTGAAGGTTACATGAAAGACTTGTAAAACCTTGTTCTTGTGCCTTTGTTTGATAGTTTGGAAATTTTTACCCTTTTATACCTTTTATTGTGAAGGCTAAGTGTCATATGTAAGTGTAAAAATAATATATTTAAGAGTATATGATAATATACACTTATATTATAATATAATAAATGTATGTGTAAAAATAAAAAGTTTAATATAATATCATGTGGGTTATGTATTTATTATCAATCGCAATGTTTTGAGATCAGTTATTGTGAAAAGTAAATGTTGTTGTTGTAAAACATGTTTTTGTTGTTATGCTGCAGTTTGTTGGTTTTAAATTGTCAATAAAACAATTTTAAAAATGTTTTTGTATTTTTTTTGTATAAAATTGGAGAGTTTGGTACAGAAAGTTCCAAACTGACATTTTATTTCATCAGCTAGCAATACCAAATTATTTTATTGTATTTCTATTACAGGACTACTTTAATTTTATTACATTAAACATTTCATCTAATAAAACTGTAATATAATTAACCTAATATAATTAAAGCAAAGTTGCACTAAAATTACAGTAAACATTTAATAAAATTAATGTTGCGATGAATTACTGTGAAATATTAATATTACAGTCAATTTGTCATAAAATTACAGAAAAGCTATAATAGAATTATGGTAAAACAGTGAATAGAATACAGTAACCTGACTGTAAATAGTAAAGTAACCAGCTGGAAACTCTGGTGCCAGTAATTTACTGTAGATAAATACAATACAATATATATATATATATATAATAGGCTATATATATAAAATATACATATAGCCTATATGATAAATATAAAGTGACGCTGTCCTTCCAAAGCCTTTTCTAATCAACCCCCCTTTGTGGTTTAAATGAGTGAAGTGTGAGAAAACAGCTGTAATTCTCCATCAAATAACTCTCATATCACTCATGCAATGACTTTTTCAGCTGTTCTCTGCCACCAACTCGCCTTTTCCGCAGCAATATTATTGTTTCTTATGGTTTAATATTCTCCATAAAGGTTTCTAACTCCACTCGTGGGAAATTCCACTTCCAGGCTTCTTGTTTCCTGCCGTTTTCATACTGAATCACCTTATCTGCGTTCAGGAGGACTTTTTTCATGCTCCTGCTCGCCTTCACCTCCTGGTTGATCGGACGCTGTGTTTAGTTACCTGACTGATATCACCTGTTCTGAAACCGGAAACGCTGAGTATGACACAGTGAGGTAGAACTACTCAGAGCAGCAGCTTTCTAATCAGCGTAGATCGGCCATTTTTTCTGAAACGGAGCCCAGAACAAAGACGCACACCGCAACCTGCCCAACTATAAAGACGTCAGCCCCACCCACCAATCAGCGGTGAGCTCCGATCAGCACCTGGCGCTCACAGAGCGGGCCGTGGAATACCGTCTCACCAGAGCTGCTGAAAGTTACACAATAACTTGGTTTATTATTATTTTCAGCTTGGATGTTATTTACTGCGCAGCATAGATCTGCTGTGCGCGCTGAATCCAGATGCCGTGCGCCACTGCGCAGGCGCGGAGCTTAGAGGGAACTCTGCTGCTGCTGTGTCTCAAAGCAGCAGTTAAATCTTTCCGTCCCGCTAAAACATGAAGACAGTAGAGACGTTTACTGAGGGGAGCTGCAGGGGCCGCAGCTGATCCTAAAACCCTGAACCTTTTTAACTTTAAATCCTTTAATTTAGACACTTTTTCCCTGTGCTGCACACTGGAAGGCTGGAGACGGCCCTAGCAACGGTTGCTACGCTGATGGCGTTCCTTGGTGGAACTTCTGATGACAGCAGCTTCTTTGATGCTTATGACATCACAGCAGCTCCTCTGATGCTTATGACATCACAGCAGCTTCTCTGCCTTAGTAGACCCTGTAACGCAGATTTTCTTTCCTTCTGATACTTTCCTTGTGAGAGACAGACGTGTTTCGGTGAGAGAAGAACAGTTAGCGATAGTTTGTGATAGTTTGCCATCGATAGAAAATACCAGAGTTTGCTTGAAGAACCAGCGCAAACGGAGAAGCTATGAACGCCTCCACCAGTTCAAAGGCTCCAAGAGTCCCAGTTATTACTGTGGACATGATCACACCAACGATCCAAGATTTCATTTTGTCCATCTCCTTGAAGCAGAGCATGGATTTGACCTCAGGACAACTTGATGGTGACACCAAGTCCAAGGTAAAGGAGCTGCTGTTGAAGCTAGAGGAGAAATGTACCGCCTTCGTTCTGCGTAAAATCTACAAAGGACGCCTCAGATCTTTGGACGTGGAAACCGTTGTGGGCGACTCAGTGCTAAGATCATTTGCAGACGTCCTTTGGGTTGAAGGAACGACTCCCCCCAAGAACTTTGACAAGTTTAACAAGTCATTTGTTAAACATGTCAAAGGAAAAGTGAGATCTTCCCTCTGCTGCATGAATGATCCAGCAGCTTCCTTCGTCCTGCAAATCTCTGAGAAGGACACGGTGGATTCAATGGTTCCACTTGCAGTGACATTGATAAAGGAGCTGTTAGAGATGAGAAATGAAGAACGTCAGCAGAGGCTGCTGCGAAAAGCTGCTGAAGGCCAGCAAAATGCCCTCAAGGAGCAGCAGACAGGAGAGCTTCTCCACCATGGACGGTACCATGTGCTACCGACAATCCCAGAGGAACCAGAACTTGAAGAGGCAGCAGCAGAGATGAACGAGGTAAATTATTTTAACTTTAAAGAGATGGAATCAGAGCTTTAGATGGTGGATTAATTTATATCTGATGAGATTTCTGAAATGATTTGGTTAAAAAATGTTATCTCTTAGGAAAAGGAGTCAGAGTTAAAGATGGTGGACAGATTCATCTCTGAGGAACTAGGAGAGGTCAAAGACGTCCACAGTCCACAGAAGAAAAAGCGTCCTCAGAGCTCTAGGAAGTCCTGCAGTAGGTACCACCATGGACGGTACGAGGTGCTACCGGTCACCCCAAAGGAACCAGAACTTGAAGAGGCACCAGCAGAGATGAACGAGGTAAATTATTTTAACTTTAAAGGAAAGGAATCAGTACGGAGCCCCTCTGGTGACATGGACAGAATTTTTTTTTGAAGATGTTAAGTCATGGCCACCAGATAGATAAGTTGTGGCCACGCATTAGTAACACGTGGCCACCAGATAGATCAGATAAATACTGCCTTCGGTTTAGCCTCCAGGATGATGTTCAGCAGACAGGAGTGGGTCCAGGGATGAGATGATTAACTGTACATCCTCCATTTTCGCTAACAGTGGGAAAAAAATAGTTTTTTTGGCAACGTCTGGTATCAGCATAATTTATACTTAATAATACGGGATTGGGATACGGATTTCCCCCCAATTGGTGCACTGCGCGGTGGGAAAAATGCATAAATAAAGAGTGTAAAGGGCTCCTTTAGAGGGAACAGGAGGAATGATGGATCTGAGCTGAAGCCCCCGCTGTTACAAGTTCCTTAAAATGACCCTTAAAAGTGCGCACCTAAATTACATGTAACGTAATTTTGCACACCTGAATTCAAGCGCAAGGCAGTATGCCTGTTTATTAGAAGGAAACTTATAAACAGAAAGTCATGGTACCGAGTCTTTTGACCCACATGCAGAAAACACTGAGGAGGCAGAGAGCCGAGTTTTTAAGAGGTTTATTAAATATAGAGCTCAAGACGTGCTGCGAGTCCTCCAGACGTCTGGTAACAGCAGGAGGTGGTAATCGCGGTGATATAATTGATTCACCGGGGGAGTGAGCGGCTGCTGCGGGGCACCAAAGCAGGCATGGAGACTGCCAAGCGGAGTCGTGGGTTCTAGGTGGATTCTGGTGATCATAGAGGGTGCGGTGGCTGACAGATGGCAGAGTCCGGGGGGGGGGGGGGGGGGGCAGGGTCCGGTCACTCGTGCAATGCAGGCGGCGGCAGGGAGGCTGTCAGCTGATCGCCGCTCTGTGGACACCGAGACTTTCCAGGATGATCAGGGACTTTCTGAGGTTTTCTTCCTAAGCAGCTGAGCGGGCCGAGAGCTTGCCGGCCAGGAAAGAGGTTCTCCGGAGCCTGATCCGAGGCAGGTTCCACCTGGGAAACAGGGAGACAGAAATTAGGCGCTTTCCAAGGCGTAGAAAGACGCTGGCCTACTGAGTCCTACCACATAAGGCTGACACTCTGGCGATGAGGTGCTGACAGCAGCCTGTTTAAGAACCGTCCCCGCTGACGAAGGAACGCAGATCACCTGCGAGCGGCGCCTCCCTGCTTGTCAGCCGCCACCTGTGGAGAAGAGACAGGAAAAAAGGCAGCGCCCAGCCCAGGCACGCCTGCAGCACCCTGACACAGAATAAGAGGCTTTTTAGACTGGATCTGGTTAGCAGAACTGTTCTCTGATCCAGCGTGCAGCCATGACTGGTTCAGAATGAAGGATTTATCTGGCAGCCGCTCTCCCTACTTCCCTCTTGTGTGTGCGGTAGCGGACGGTACCGGCTTACTGTCACCACTGGTTAAGACCAAAAGTATTTAGAACTCTGATCGCTCTTCCTGCTGCTCTGTTAACATGAACTGCAGCAGGAATTATTATTGATGGCCACAAGCTGTGAAAGAAGCTGAAACAGCTCCGCAGAAGGCCGAGTCTAGACTAAGCTCTGTTGCGCACGAGCGTGTAAAGTCAGTGAAATGCGCGCGTCACACGGTCAATGCCTGTAAGATGAGAGCTTTGCTTATTACCACTCTGTTTAATTGCAAGAGATAGCAGGATGTCATTATAGTTCATTCCAAGGACGAAATAAAATGAAATCAAGTCTATGTTCTCCTTGTTTCTTGAATGTATGCAACACAACCATAAAGGAGCTCCCTCACAAATAACCTGTGGCCTCAACTTATCTATGTCGTGGCCACGCGTTAGTAATGCGTGGTCACGACTTAACATCTTAAAAAAAAAATTCTGTCCATGTCACCAGAGGGGCTCCATAAATCAGAGCTTTACATGTTGGATGAATTTATATCTGATAATATTTCTGAATTGATTGAGGTAAATTATTTAATCTCCTAGGAAAAGGAGTCAGAGTTAAAGATGGTAGACAGATTCATCTCTGAGGAACTAGGAGAGGTCAAAGAAGTCCACAATCCACAGAAGAAAAAGCGTCCTCAGAGCTCTAGGAAGTCCTGCAGTAGGTACCACCATGGACGGTACGAGGTGCTACCGGTCACCCCAGAGGAACCAGAACTTGAAGAGGCACCAGCAGAGATGAATGAGGTAAATTAATTTAACTTTAAAGAGATGGAATCAGAGCTTTAGATGGTGGATGAATTTATAGCTGATAATATTTCTGAAATCATTTAGTTAAATTGTTTTATTTCTTAGGAAATGGTGTCAGAGTTGAAGATGGTGGATGAATTCATCTGTGAGGAGCTTTCAGAGATGAATGAGGTAACTATTTTTGTTTTTAAATGAAAGGAATCAGAGCTTTAGATGGTGGATTAATTTATATCTGATAATATTTCTGAACGGATTGAGGTAAATTGTTTTATCTCTTAGGAAAAGGAGTCAGAGTTGAAAATGGTGGATGAATTCATCTGTGGGGAGCTTTCAGAGATGAATGAGGTAAATATTTTAGTTTTTTAGGGAAAAGAATCAGAACTTTAGATGTAAGATTAATTTATATCTGATAATATTTCCGAAATGATTATGGTAATGATTTAATCTCTTAGGAAAAGGAGTCAGAGTTGAAAATGGTGGACGAATTCATCTCTGAAAATGGAGGCTTGAAGGATAGAGTTGCTACAGCTACAGCAAAACAGCAGAACAGAGGAGTTGGAGTCAGGATCCAAAGGTTCCTTCAGAAATACAGTGAGGGACGATACAAGAGAGTTTCACCAGAGGAGTTACTGGCTGTTAAAGAGGAACTGAGAGAGCAGGAGACGGATGTTACAGAGGTTCAAAAATCTGTGTCAGAGGAGCAGATTCATCAAGTAATGAATGGAAAGGAAAGAGAAGTTAAGCCGGCACCAGAGGCTACCACACAGGTTGATGAGCCGCTGCCCATGGATTCAGGCTCAGAGAAGGAGGAGCAGCAGTCATTCATCAGCCTGCTGGTTCATGCACTGGTTATACAGGCTGTTACTAAATCAAAGATGAGGTGCAAATACACAAAGTTTCAACAAATCACCAGGAGGCTGTCTGAGAAACTCTGTGCTGAGGTGGAGGGAGGAGAATTTAAGAAGAACCAAAGTAGCCTGAATAAGCTCAGCGCTGACATCTTGAGAGCCTCCTGTAAAAAGACTGGCTGCTCACATATAAACCTTCTTTCAATACTGGGCCATAAGGACTCAAACGTAGAGGAGGCTGTACTTGCTGTTTGCAAAGAGAAAATCCTGAAGACAGCCAAGGAACCCATCCTGAAAAGGTTCTTCTCCTCTGTCGGCAAAGCCCTCTGCAAGCCCTTTAAAAAGGCCTGAGGGCAACCTGGAGTCATCCGGTTAGAACACTACCTGCTAAAATCTACACGGCAGGTTTCCAACCAGAAGTCTGGAAATAATCAACACAGCTACATTCACTGACCAAACATTTCCACCAAATCTTCACCAAGTCGGCACCCAGTAGACATGGTCTGAATGGGACATTATTTAATCCACAGGCAGACAGATGGATGATGGTGTCAGAAATGTTGACTTTCAGGAGGCCGCTACGTCAGAAAGGGCCACCAGAGAGCATGAGTGGTGGCATGGTGAGTGAAGCAGTGGTGTCACAGGCAGCTACCGGAGCGTCTGGCAGTCAGTCAGAGCAGCAGGTGAAGGTCAGTGGACACAGAGTCTGTCTCGCAGGCTCGTCAGACAGCATCACCAGCACTTGATGGAGTTGGATGGAGTTTGTGTTGTGGGTTTGTGTGAGGATGGCTTGTAGAGATCCACTAGCCTAGCTGATGGAGCATACCGATGTCTTGGTGAACAATGCTGGAACCAGACATCTGTAAGCCCCACATGCTGCGTATTTAGGCTGTTTGAGAGTTTATTTGTTACCATTGGTGAGCATGTGGGATATACAGATGTTGCAGCTGACCCATGCTGGAACCAGACATCTGTATTTCCTCACATGCTGCCATTGAGCCTGGAAGGTCGTTTTGTGGCCTTGCCTGAAATATGCGGTGTAAAATCGTCATGGTTACCAATTGTCATGTTTAACGTAGGAAAAGGTAAGGGAAAAACTAAAACATACACACCAGTGAATCATGACTTTACCCCCACCACCACCTCAAAGCCGGGCATACACTGTACGAGTTTTTGCGCTTTTCGGGCTGATTCTTCAGTCGTACGAGAATTCTTTTGATCGGGCCGAGTTTCAGCTTGATCGTGCGTCCTGCGTAGTTTAGTATACAAGGGCTACCAAGGGGCGATTAGCCTCTCAACATCTCTCTATCAGGCTCCTCTCCTGTGGAACCAACTCCCAGTTTTTGTCCGTGAGGCAGACACCCTGTCTACTTTTAAGACTAATCTTAAAACTTTCCTTTTTGACAAAGCTTATAACTAGAGTGGCTTATGTTGCCCTGACCTACCTATGGGGTTGTTCTTCTATGGGCTTAGGCTGCTGGAGGACATCAGGGTCTATTTTTCTCACTCTATTAAGTTCTACTGTTCTTCAATTATGCATTGCTTGTCGTCATTTCTGCTTTTTGTTCTCTCTCTTTTTTTTCTTCATAGTAGGTACATCTGGTCTGGCGTTCTGTTATCTAAGACATTATCCAGGGAAGACAGCTTTGGACAGCTATTACCATTTAATATATAACAGATTACTGGATCAATGTGTGCTTCTGTGCTTGTTTGTCTCTCTTGCTGTGTTTCTGCTCTGTCTTCTGTAACCCCCAGTCGGTCGAGGCAGATGACCGTTCATACTGAGCCTGGTTCTGCTGGAGGTTTTCCTTCCCGTTAATGGGGAGTTTTTCTTCCCACGTCGGGACTTTGATGGAATCAATTGGTTCCCTTATATAGGAAATTGTTCCACCAATCTGTATAATATGACTAAACTTGACTTTGTAAAGTGCCTTGAGATGACATGTTTCATGAATTGGCGGTATATAAATAAAATTGAATTAAATTGAATTGAACCACCTACCGATCAGGAATAGGAAGGTCAGTTGAAAATCAAACATGTTTGAAATTCAGTCGGCCCTCGTGAGTGATTGTGAGTGATTGTGAGTGATCGTGATCGCGTCCTGCTGTTGAAGCGGAGTTACGACCGTCTTCGAGCCGATTTCCCCCGACCTCGCGCACTGCGCACGTGCAAACAGGTATATTCTTCTTCCTATTCTCAAACGAAAACATAGGAGCGGGAGAAGCATGACCGCGGTACGTGTGACATGGAGTCAAACTACAGAGGAGTAACTTGTAGAATTGCCAAGGCAGCGCGTTTTGTTCTGGTAAGCCTCATATTTAACAGTGAGCTTCCACACTTCCGCCTTTTCTTCTTCTACTGCTGACATTTGGCTTCCCGGTAGACCAGTCCAAGCAGCGCCATCTCTCTACAGGGCTGAGTCCGACGTGTGGTTTTTGAACGCACTGTGTGAGCATTTAGGTCGCATCCGAGTGTCGGGCCACACAGTGTAAGAACAGAGATGGAGAGCTGTGAACTTTTAAAGCCTGCTGTTTCGTCATACAGTTTGAGCTGTATATGAGTACCACGATTGAATATATCGTACAGTGTATGCCCGGCATAAGATCAAGTCATAGGTGCCCTTAGTGAGTCTATAAAAACAAAACTAATAAAATCTGGGCCATTGGAGGGGACCTTGGAAGGAGGACTAGAACAGAACAACAAAGAGCAACTTAGCAAAAAGGTCAGGGGGCTAGAACCTGGGCCCAGAAACTGGAATGTGACGCTGGGCTATGGAGGATTGAACCCCAGACAGGACACCGTGGTGGAGCTCTGGAGGGCAACTGGAAGACCTGGAGATCCCTTGATGCAGCCCTGGATAGCAGCGTGGAAGCTAGTGGATCCCTCAATGAAGCCATGGAGAGTGGGGTGGAAGACTGTAGATACCTCCACGATGCCATGGAGCATGGCCTGAAAGCTGGTAGATTCCTCCATGGAGCCCTGGAGAGGGAGGAGAAAACCAGTAGTCCCCTCGCTAGAGCGCTAGACATGAGGTGGTCCCAATTGGACACCCTCGTCTGAGAACTTTTAATCAGTAAAACAAAGCGGTTACCCCTTGAAGAACTTAGATCAGGAAAAGAACGCTGGTGTGAAGTTGAAGATTGGGAATGCTGATGGTGATGAAAGGTCCAGATATATGGATGGCAGTGATGAACATGGAATGACCGTGAGTTTAGAAGGTAACGAAGATGGCAGAGTTAGGACTGTGGAAGGCAATGACCGTGACTGAGCAAGGAGTATAGATGGCAAAGAAGACAAAGAACATGGCAAGGAAGATGATGATGATGACTGAGCCATGAAGGTAGACGGTAAAGATGAAGATCATGACTGGACTCTGAATGGACTCTGGAGCACTGAGGAGTGGAGTCTGGGGTGACGATGAGTTGACACTATGAAGCGGCACGCAGTCTTGGACTCTCATGCAGTAGATCAATGGGTCTGATCAAAGCAGAGAACTTGGCAGAGCATGGACAGCTCTGCTGATATGGACGGTCAGAAAGGAAAGTTCCAGACCATTTGATCCTCCTCATCATGAATGTCTTATGGTGTCAATGGTGTTTGTGGCGCGAGGATGAAGCAGTGGCAGGCGTCAACTGGACCCATGAAAGCAGAGGCATTAGACAGACCCTAGGCAGCAGGTAGAGAAGCACTGGACAGATTCTTGGCAGAAGGAAGGAAAGATATCCATTCACCCAGACAACTCAGAATGAATAGCCACATCTAATCTCAAATAGTGAACTAAGACCTTTGAGGAGCTGCTCATCAATATCCATACTGATGTTGGACTTCTTGAAGCTTCTGTCCAAGTTCTGACTTGATTCCTGTGTCGTGGTGAGAGGAGGAAAAGCTGGACCAACTTGCTGACAGGTACTTGGGAGGAGCGTTGTGTTGAAGTGGTTTTGATGAAAATTGTAAAAATACATAAACTTCCAATCTGGCAGAAGGAGAACAGAGCTTTTACAAAGGACTGGACAGAAACACGGAAACAGGCATATTTACAGGAGGATCACTTGGAGAGCAAAAGAAAGCGGTAAGTATACTCTGAGGAAGAGAGGAGACATGACAGGCAAACCAGAAGGACTGATAAGGATAGATGAGCTGCAGCTGAAGGAGAGAGAATGCAGAACAATCAGGGGATGTGTGAAGTGGCTGAGACAAAGTAAAAGAATGGAGAAGAGGACGGAAAAGGGTAAATAATCCTGAATGGAGCTGAACAAGAAATCCTGAGGAAAATGTCAAACGAGGATCTAGTAAGAAACAACATACATGTCAAAGGATTACAAAAGAACACAAAAGAATGAACTAAAGGAATACACTACACAATAAATAGCGTAATAAAGGCACATATATGGCAACACCTTGCATACAATAATGAAGAGAGAACAGAACCAGATAAGGCTAGACCTAACATTAAATAATTATCAAACGAAGACAAAGAAAATCAAAATATAAACACCAACAAAACATGACATTAATATTGGAATCAGACATCTTTAAACCTTATATAACAGGCAATAGCCTTGTAGGGGCATTTCTGACAATTGCTTGGTGTTTGGGGTTTTTAGCTGTCATGGGAACTAATTTTAGAATAAGAACTTCAAACATGCCAGGCAATGAGAATGGGTTGGTATTTAGTGCCTCTGCAGGTCATGTGGGAAATACAGATGTCTGGTTCCTCCATTTACTACCATGATATCTGTATTCCCCACATGCCAGGTAATGCCCCTAGTTGAGCTTTTTGTGTTATTGCCTGGCATGTGGTGCTTACAGCTGTCATGGTTACTAATGCTGGAACCATACATCTGCAGGCCCCACATGCCAGATGATGAGTGTTGGTCAGGTTTGGTATTTTGTGTTGCTGTGTTTCAATAGCATGTGGGGCATCTAAATGTCTGGTTCCTCCGTTGGCCACCATCATATTTTTATGCCCACATGCTAAGGATTGAGCCTGGATGGGTGTTTTGTGCTGTTGTCTTGCATGTGGGGCTTACAGTTGTCATGGTCACTAATACTAGAACCACACAGCTAAATGCTCCACGTGTCAGACAATGAGCCTGGGTGAATGTTTTCGCTGCTGCTTGGTATGTGTGTTATTGTGTTACAATGTTTGAGCCTGGGTGGGCATGTCATGCTGTGGCCTGGCATATGGGGTGTACAGATGTTATTGTGCCTCAGTGTTGGCTCCAGACATGAGTACACCCCATAGGCCAGGCAATGAAACAGGGTGAGTTTTAGAATAAAAGCTTCAAACCCTGCATGCCAGGCAATGAGAATGGGTTGGTATTTAGTGCCTCTGCAGGTCATGTGGGAAATACAGATGTCTGGTTCCTCCATTTACTACCATGATATCTGTATACCCCACATGCTAGGTAATGCCCCTAGTTGAGCGTTTTGTGCTGTTGCCTGTCATGTGGTGCTTACAGCTGTCATGGTTACTAATGCTGGAATCATACATCTGCAGGCCCCACATGCCAGACAATGAGCCAGGGTTAGTATTTTGTGTTGTTGTGTTTAGTAGCATGTGGGGTATCTAAATGTCTGGTTCCTCCGTTGGCCACCATCATATTTTTATGCCCACATGCTAAGGATTGAGCCTGGATGGGTGTGTTGTGCTGTTGTTTTATCACTTTATTTTAGATCTATAATTACATATAAATACAGTATATATATATATATATATATATATATATATATATATATATATATATATATATATATATATATATATATATATATATATATATATATATATATATATATATATATATATATATAGCCTGGGTGGGCATATGGGGTATACAGGTGTTATTGTGGCATAGTGTTGGCTCCAGATCTGAGTACATCCCACAGGCCAGGCAATGAAACTGGGTGGGTTGTTTATGCTATTTCCTGGCATGTAGGGAGTATAGTTGTAATGGTTACCAATGTCAGAACCATATATCTGGAGGCCAAAGAGACCTGACAATGGCTCTGTCTGAATTCAGGGGCTGCATCCTTCAAAGGAACTGGTCTGCTTGGGCTGGGTCCTTCATGCGCCGCCAAAGATTGGAGCAAAACGTTAATCCTGTTTTCTCCACTGTACATAACTGCACATATTTTTTACTTTCCCATTTATATATTCATTATGGCCAAAAATCTTTTATTTAAAATGTTGTTTCATCAACTGTTATAATATCCTAATTTATTAATCAGCCAAATGTTTAATTTCATATTAAAATATACCACAAAACAAAACTAATTGATGACAAATACCCTTTTTCCAAATCAATAATAATAAATTAATAAAAATTAATTAATTCCAAGCTAAGCACTAACCCTATAACTTTGGGAGGAAGGTTTAAATCAATTTATTGTAGCAAATAATAATGAATAAACCGAACATTGACATTATATATCTTGTAATGAAGATAGATAAGATTAGATATCTTATTCCTTATAGTGTAAAGCCAGCACATGTCTGAAAGCAGTGTGTCGGTAGAAAGCTCTTCTCTCTCAGCGTGGTGAGCCTCGGCTGCCCAGTGGCTGTAAGCTGACAACAGGATCTGGCTGCGGTCCGATCACTCTGTTTTTTTAATTCAAGCGATGTGCCAACTAACCGAGCACATATTCCGGTTTTAGAAAGCCAACTTCTCGCCTAAAAACTTTAAAAAATTTACTTTTATGCCATAAAAAACGTAATATAGTCAACTTTATTCACAGCTTTTCAGTCCCCGTCACCATTGCTGTTTCTGGATAAAACGTTCTCTACAACCTACAATGAATTATAGGATAGGATTAGCAGTGAAGGACACACCGGACCCATCGTTTAAATTCTACAAAAGCAGGACACGTTTGTCGACCGCATTAGAAGGAGTCTTTGAAGGATTTGAGAATTTGAATAGCCTTCATCGCTTAATTTTATATTGAAATATACCATTAAACAAAATTAATTGATGACAAATACAATTTTTCGACATTATTAAAACATTTTCCAAGCCAAGCCCGAACCCTATAACTTTCGGAGCAAGGCTTAAATCGGTTTACTTGTAGCGAACAATAATGAATAAATCAAACATTGACATTATATATCTTGTAATGAAGATAGATAAGATTAGATATCTTATTCCTCTTAGCCTAAAGCCAGCACATGTCTGAAAGCAGTGTGTCGGTAGAAAGCTCTTCTCTCTCGGCGTGGTGAGCCTCGGCTGCCCAGTGGCTGTAAGCTGACAACAGGATCTGGCTGCAGTCCGATCACTCTTGAGCGTTTTTGTAATTCAAGCGATGTGCCAACTAACCGAGCACATATTCCGGTTTTAGAAAGCTAACTTCTTGCCTAAAAACTTTTTAAAATGTACTTTTATGCCATAAAAAACGTAATATAGTCAACTTTATTCACAGCTTTTCAGTCCTCGTCACCATTGCTTTTTCTGGATAAAACGTTCTCTACAACCTATAATGAATTATAGGATAGGATTAGCAGTGAAGGACACACCGGACCCATCGTTTAAATTCTACAAAAGAAGGACACATTTGTCGACCGCATTAGAAGGAGTCTTTGAAGGATTTGAGAATTTGAATAGCCTTCGTCGCTTAATCTTATATTGAAATATACCATTAAACAAAATTAATTGATGACAAATACCATTTTTCGACATTATTAAAACAATTTCCAAGCCAAGCCCGAACCGTATAACTTTCGGAGCAAGGCTTAAATCGGTTTACTTGTAGCGAACAATAATGAATAAACCAAACATTGACATTAGATATCTTGTAATGAAGATAGATACGGTTAGATATCTTATTCCTCATAGCGTAAAGCTAGCACATGTCTGAAAGCAGTGTGTCGGTAGAAAGCTCTTCTCTCTTGGCGTGGTGAGCCTCGGCTGCCCAGTGGCTGTAAACTGACAACAGGATCTGCCTGCAGTCCGATCACGGCGTTTTTTTAATTCAAGCGATGTGCCAACTAACCGAGCACATATTCCGGTTTTAGAAAGCTAACTTCTCGCCTAAAAACTTTTTAAAATTTACTTTTATGCCATAAAAAATGTAATATAGTCAACTTTATTCACAGCCTTTCAGTCCCCGTCACCATTGCTGTTTCTGGATAAAACGTTCTCTACAACCTACAATGAATTATAGGATAGGATTAGCAGTGAAGGACACACTGGACCCATCGTTTAAATTCTACAAAAGAAGGACACGTTTGTCGACCGCATTAGAAGGAGTCTTTGAAGGATTTGAGAATTTGAATAGCCTTCGTCGCTTAATTTTATATTGAAATATACCATTAAACAAAATTAATTGATGACAAATACCATTTTTCGACATTATTAAAACAATTTCCAAGCCAAGCCCGAACCGTATAACTTTCGGAGCAAGGCTTAAATCGGTTTACTTGTAGCGAACAACAATGAATAAACCAAACATTGACATTAGATATCTTGTAATGAAGATAGATACGGTTAGATATCTTATTCCTCATAGCGTAAAGCTAGCACATGTCTGAAAGCATTGTGTCGGTAGAAAGCTCTTCTCTCTTGGCGTGGTGAGCCTCGGCTGCCCAGTGGCTGTAAACTGACAACAGGATCTGCCTGCAGTCCGATCACGGCGTTTTTTTAATTCAAGCGATGTGCCAACTAACCGAGCACATATTCCGGTTTTAGAAAGCTAACTTCTCGCCTAAAAACTTTTTAAAATTTACTTTTATGCCATAAAAAATGTAATATAGTCAACTTTATTCACAGCCTTTCAGTCCCCGTCACCATTGCTGTTTCTGGATAAAACGTTCTCTACAACCTACAATGAATTATAGGATAGGATTAGCAGTGAAGGACACACCGGACCCATCGTTTAAATTCTACAAAAGAAGGACACGTTTGTCGACCGCATTAGAAGGAGTCTTTGAAGGATTTGAGAATTTGGATAGCCTTCGTCGCTTAATTTTATATTGAAATATACTATTAAACAAAATTAATTGATGACAAATACCATTTTTCAACATTATTAAAACATTTTCCAAGCCAAGCCCGAACCGTATAACTTTCGGAGCAAGGCTTAAATCGGTTTACTTGTAGCGAACAATAATGAATAAACCGAACATTGACATTAGATATCTTGTAATGAAGATAGATAAGATTAGATATCTTATTCCTCTTAGCGTAAAGCCAGCACATGTCTGAAAGCAGTGTGTCGGTAGAAAGCTCTTCTCTCTCGGCGTGGTGAGCCTCGGCTGCCCAGTGGCTGTAAACTGACAACAGGATCTGCCTGCAGTCCGATCACTCTTGAGCGTTTTTGTAATTCAAGCGATGTGCCAACTAACCGAGCACATATTCCGGTTTTAGAAAGCCAACTTCTCGCCTAAAAACTTTTAAAAATTTACTTTTATGTGATAAAATACGTAATATATTAAACTTTATTCACCACTGCTTTTTCCGGTTAAAAAATTCTCTTCAACCTGCAGTGAATCATAAAATAGGATTAGCAATGAAGGATACATCGGCCCCACCGTACAAATCGAGGAAAAGGACACATTTGTCAACCACAACTGAAAGAGTCTTTGAAGGGTTTTTAGAATTGGGGCAGCCTTCCTCGCTGGGCTGTGACTTAATCAGCCTATAAATTCCTCCTTCGAAGGATACAGCCCCTGAATTGAGACAGAGCCAATGAGCCTGGGTGGGTGTTTTGTGCCACTGTCTGGCATGTGGCGTGTACAGGTGTTACTGTGGCCCACTGTTGGCTCAAAACATCTGTTCTCCCCACATTCCAGTCAGTGAGGCGTGGAGGGTGTTTGGTGCCATTGCCTGGCATGTGGGGTATCCAGATCTCTGGTACCATCATTGGTCACCGTGACATCTGTATGCCTCATAAGCCAGGTTAATGGATCTCTACAACCTGCTCCATACACACCAGCAATACAACCCCATCAAACTCCATCACCTGCTGGTGGTGCTATCTGATGCGTCTACGAGTCGTTCTCTGTGTCTGCTGACCTTAGCTTACTGTTCCAACTGACTACTGGACACACCGGTAACTACCTGTAACACCACCACCTCACTCATATTGTCATCACTCATGCCCTTTGGGGGCTGATCTAGACTTAGCAGCTTCCTGCATGATTCATTCTGACACCTGGCGGTGGTCTGTCTGTGGAGCAGAATTAAACCAAACTGGACCATTTCTACTGGGTGCTGACTTGTTGATTCGGGTTTTGGTCAGTGGGTGTAGCTGTGATTAAATTAAACTGCCATTACTGGCAACCTGCATGTGCCCATGTGTTGCAAGGGCTCCTTGAAGGTTTGTAGTAAATGCTAACTGGCCTGTACTTGTATAGCGCTTTATCAAGTTTAAGCGCCTTACAGTACATTCAGTCATTCACCAGTTCATTCAGCCAGTCACACGATGGTGCTGGTAAGCTACATTGTTGCCACAGCTGTCCTGGAAAAGACTAACAGAAGCAAAGATTCCAGACAAAACAACTGGTGCCATCGGGCCCTCTGACCACCAACTGCAGAAAAAGCAGGAGAAGTGTCTTGCCCAAGGACACAATAACCCACTGGTTAAACGGTAAACTAGCTCCTGCGCCACTGTTGTCCTTGATTGAAGAGGTTGAAGTTAGTTTTCAGGTTAAAGCTCAAAGCATTTTGGGAATCAGTTCAAAGTAAAACCCTACTTTGTTTAAGGCCTTGCTGTTTTTTATGTGGTCTGAAAGGAAATGAGGCAGAGAGACGTGCAGCAAAGTTCTCTGTCCATGAGGACTCAAGGATAAGGACACCCGCTTTAAGGATTGACGTCTCTGTAAATGAATTACTCACCCTACCCTTGCTAAATTTCTGCAAACTGATTCACTCTTTGCTGGACTCATGAACCTTTAGGATGTACTCCATCTCTCACCCAGTCAATGTGTGATATTGCCTCCAGCCTCCCTAGACTCCCTAAGACCAAACTGATGTAGGCATTGGATGGATTATAACCCATCTTTCTAAGATTACTAAAGGAAAACACGGCCAAAACACAAAAAGCTTATGATTAGCTGCTGAGGGCATAAAGAGAGAGATAACCATTGTTAGTGGTCACAACTTTATATGTTCTAAATCCAGTGATTCCATTTACAATTTGGATTTGAACAGGTTATTTTAAAGGAGTCCAATCTAAAAGTTGACTATTACCTGCATGTTTGAGGTGCTTGTCTATTTCTGTACATTAGTGGGGGGAAAGTGACTCCAGTTTGCACATACTCATTTGGAGAGTCCACAATTACTTGGCAATTTATAAACGATCCTATTCTTCAAAAGTGACTTCATGACATATCATGGAGGATGGCTCATGGGATTCTGCCGGTCAGGACCGTCATGCACTCCCAGGACATGTGAGCTATATCTAAGTACTCCCGACCTGGTTGTGGCGCGCCTGAGTCGGTGAGGCACCTGGTCTAAGAGTGCAGTGCTGCCGTAGACCAGTGGGCGAAGCCTGGTTCCTTGCAATTCCCGTACTTACCAGCAGGGGAGGTCCTTCTTACCAGAGTGGATTCTTAATGGGTGAGCTGCAGCACACAAGTTGTAAAGAACACTGTGCCAAGCATTAGCTCACCCTTGCTGCCATCAAAGATACCATATAGACCTCCAGAAACTTGCTGGTGAGAAAGCACAAGCAGATTTCCCCCGTGGCTGTGATCCAGGTGGCAGAAGCAAAACAAAGCCCGGCACAGCTGCAAGCTGCTGGGAGCAAAGAGAGGACACAGCCACAAAGAAGCATCGCCTCTGTGCCCATTCGGACGAAGGAACCAGAGCCACACAGGAAAAGGTCAAAGCAGCAGCGGCCTGGCTCTCCGGGTGAGGCAGGTGGGCAGGAGCATCAGGGTGGGCATCCCCTCTGACCATCAACACTGTTTGCAAGAATGGGGCGGTTATTTGAAATTGTTAAGACATCACCTCACTCCTGTGTAGATTTTAAACGTGCAGTGTCACTTTGAAAATGTTCTATGTGAAAATCTCATACAAACCATTTTTAAATATTATTTAAAACATTGACATTATGACCAAAGTCTGAGAGACAACCTTGTCCCCAGTTCCTACCTCCTACATGCCCCAGCATGCCAATCAACAAGCTGAGCTTTTAGGAGTTAGCTGTAGTTTTGTTTTCTGCCCTCTGGTTCTAGTATTTGGATATGCAGGGAGGGTGACCTTGTGACAGTCAGCTGCAAGGCTGGTCTGAGGCTTCTTCACTTTTATTTGTTTTGGTCAAGATTCCCAGGTTTATTATGTGATTATCATTTTTCTTTAACACTAACTTCAACCTCTGCTATTGGTCAGAACTTTATATGTCATCTGTCCTTTGACCATCTTTAATCTATGGAGTGAAACAGGTTGTTAAAACCTTTCTGCCTCAGGACATTGAAAACATCATGCTTATCATACATAAAAACGCTGATTACCTCTGTGGCAGACTGGTGAAATCTCCAGGGTGTAACCTAGCCCCTGACCAAATGACTGCTGGATATTACCCACAGCTCATAAAATCCTCTTAGTTTGAAGGATTCTTTAAAGTAGTACAACAAGTCAGTACCACTATCATACAGACTTGACAGATTCTATGCCGGATGCACTTCATGACACAAAAGGGCTTTAAACACCGACACTTCTCAAGAATCCCCAAATTGTTCCTCTGGCCACCTTCGTAGTACAAGTGCTCCTCTACAATGCAAACTTTATCAACTGTCAGTGCCCCCTTCAAGATTCACCGATCCACAACCAGGATCAGAAGGACAATAGAAGGCAATCACTCCCTCCACCAATCTCCTGCCTAGCTCAACCTGTGTGGAACTACTCACCTCATCTACACCAGTAAGAAATTGTCTCCTCTCCTTTTACAACACATTCTAAATCCATTCCAGTTTCAGTTGGTAATCCACCTACTTCTCCTTTTAAAGAGGTCCACTGTTTCTTGTTCCCTGCATCCGTTTGAAGACCTTTCCATCAGAATCTTCAAGCCGCTCCTCTGGTGGCTCTCCTGGCACAAGAACTCCTCTGTAACTCATCACTCACTGACCTGCCTGTCCACCCTTCAATGTTTCACTGATCAACAACTCCAACAAGGAAAAGAAGCACCAAAGGAGACATTAATAACTCCACCAATCTGGATATCCTTGCCTCCTCTGCACCGGTAAGTAACCATTTCCATCTTCTTCTGTGTTTCTAACATTTCTGAAGTCTTAGACTTACTTTTGCCATCTCTCCTTAAACAAAATCTGATTTATTTGTCATTGCTCAGATAATGGACTCCAGCAAAGTGTTCCTAAGTCCCTACATTTGTCTTAATAACGCTCCTTAAGAACCACCACACTGCTCCTCCAGCAGTCCTCCTGGCTCACCTGCTTGTCCATCCTTCAACAATTCACTGATCAACAACTCCAACCTGGAAAAAAAGGACAAAATAACACAATGACTAACTCCACCAATGACAAAGCTCCTTCCTAGCTCAACCTGTGTGGATATACTCAGCACATCTGCACCAGTAAGAATTTGTCTCCTTTCCTTTTACAACACATTCTCAATCCATTCCAGTTTAAGTTAGTAATCCACTTACCTTTCCTTTTAAAGAGGCACTTTTTTCTTGAGGCAGACGCCACATTGTTCACCTCCTACAAGTGGTAATCAGATTCTCTTCTTCTTTAGATCTAATATTTCTGGAGTTCTCACACTTACCTTTGCTGTCTCTCCTTAACAGAAATCTGTTTTTTCTGTCAGTACTCAGATGCTGGATTCCAGCGTATTGTTCCTCAGTCCCTCCATCTGTTTTGACAACTCTTCTTAAGAACCGCCCTCCTGGCACACCTGCCTTTCCATCCTTCAGAGATTCACCATAGTCACCTTGCCTGCACCAGTAAGAAACCTTCTCCACACATTTTACAACACATTCTGAACCCATTTCAGTTTCAGATATTAACCCACTTACTTCTCCCTTTAAAGACCAGCAGGTCTCCTGAGGAAGACTACAGACTGTTCACCTCCTACAAGTGGTAATCCAGCTCTCTTCATCTTTGAGAATAATGTTCCTGGAGTTCTGACATTTGCCTTTGCTGTCTCTCCTTGACAGAAATCTGTTTTCTTTGTCAATCCAGCATACTGTTTCTCATTCCTGGATTCTATTTATTGAACTCTCCTTAAAAATCTCCACTCAGATTTTCTGGCTGACCTCCTGGAACAATGGCTCTTCTTTAAATCATCGTTCCCTCACCTCCTGGTGGACCCTCCAACATTTCACAGAGCCACAACTCACACCTTGACAAGAAAGACAAAAGACACTTGTCATCTCCACCAATCTCCTGCCTAACTCAACCAGTGTGGATAAAGTCATCTTGTCTGCACCAGTAAGAAACCATCTCCACACATTCTCAACCTTCGCACATTTCACTTTCAGATATTAACCCATTTCCTTTCCCCTTAGTGCCGTCCTGGGTTCTTGATCCATAGCAAGAAGAATCATCAAACTTTGCAGATTCACCAATAAACCTTTTAAACTTTCCTTTGGTTTCTGTGATTATTACCTGGGTGAAACTTTCATTCTATAAGGAACATGACATTAGCTGGTCAAGAAGATGGCTGGGTCGATGGATGATTACCCATCTTTCTGAAATGATAAAATAAAGTTAGTCAAGAAAGTCAAATAGCAGAAGAACCTGCAGAAAAATGTACAAATTTGAATTATATATGTTTTTTAAAGTTACAAAATAGCAAATAATAGAAAATGTATGTAGATGACATCCAAGAAAAGTCTGTGATGCTCAGACCAGGTGAGGGGAGGAGGATGTTGTCCATTAATCAAGCTGACTGCCCGTTTGGGAAAAAGTGCTCAGAAACCTGCTGGACCTGGAACAAAGATGATCTGATGATCCTGAGTGAAATCTGTTCATGTGTGGTGTGCTAGCTGTCTGACCGGAAACCACACACTGTACGACCAAACCTGTTATATCTACGATTTTGTAGCGTGATGTGTGGTGTCTCTCAGGCTTTGGAGATCGCCGACTATTTTAAAATCTTGCCACGTGAACCAGCCTTTATACCTCAGACTTCCAGTACCAAACACACTTCTGTAATCTGCAGAAATACTCAGATAACTTTACAGTCGTTGGACGCATCAGAAATGGACAGGAAGCGGAGTCCAGGGAGCTGATGGACCGCTTTGTGGCATGGTGTGGAAACAATCATCTCATTCTAAATGTGTATAAAACACAGGCGATGATTGTAGATTTCAGGAGAAACTGGAGTAGTAACAATACTATTAGCATCCTGGGACCAGAAGTGGAGGCAGAGGAGTATAAATGCCTTGGTGTTCACCTGGACAACAGACTGGACTGGAGACCCAACTGTGAAGCTGTCAGCAAGAAGGGACAGAGCAGACTGGACTTCCTGAGGAAGCTCAGCTCCTTCAGGGTTTGCAGCAAGATGCTTCTAGAAGTCTGCTGTGTAGAGCGTGATCTCCTCTGCCATCATCTGTTTGGGTATCAGCATCAGAGAAACTGACTTAAAGAAGCTCAACAATCTGATAAAGAAGGCCGGTTCTGTTCTGGAGATCCTTCTAGAACATCTACAGAGGACTTTGTAATGAAGGGATCCTTCTTAATTGAAGAACATTATGAGCAACCATGAGCATCTTCTTCATCAGACTGTCGTACAGCAACAGAGAGTCTTCAGTCAGAAGTTTCTGGTACAGGAGATCCTTCCTGCCTGTAGCCATCAGCGTTGACAACAGCTCATTGAAGAAACTCCAGTAACATGAGTTATACCAACATTTAATTTACCTCTGGGGTTAAGAATGTATTTTTAAATTAGAATTGAACTGGTAGGGATGGAGATGAGCAGATCTCCTAAACTGCTTTATTTGACAAGCAAAAAACCCTCAATGTCTCGTCAAGTACAGCCTCTGTTCTGCTGTTTTCTGTTATTAATCTTGTGGGTCTCTGACTATGGAACAGAGCAACAGTAACATTCCTGACAGCGCCACATCCAGCTGCCTCTGAAAGATTTTCTGCGTCTCCTCCGTTATTAAAAAGCTGCCGTTGGCATAAAAACGGAGAGCAGCACAAAGAAATTGTTCAGAACTGAGAGCATTCCCTCACTGTGTTAGAAAAGCGATGTGCGAGCTGAGAATAATGAAATAAATCATCTGACGAACCCAAAGAGCGTTCCACTGGTCAGTCATTCACCCATTCTTGCACACATTCACACCCTGATGGTGGTGAGCTACATTGTAGCCTCAGCTGCCCTGAAGCAGACTGACAGAAGAGAGGCTGCCACATGTTGGGGCTAAATCTCACTGCAGAAAATGGAAATAATTTAAATAAATTAGGGGGAACATTGAGCAGCACTCTGGCTCCTATTGAAGCTGAGTTTGTTCTGAACTTAGCAGAAGAAGAAGATCTGAGCTTTTATCTGGCTCTGAAATGGCAGGTGCAGAAATAAACAAGTAGTGATTGTTAAATAGTTAAATAGTTGTTGTTCAGAGGGACAGAGGACAATAAGCGCGCTTTTATCAGGAGGTTTTCTTCCTCCTTCAGGCAGAGAGCTGCTGTGATTGGTGGAGGAGAAACAGGTTTTTATCCTGATGCTGCAGTAAGAGCAGAGCTGAGCTGCTCCTCTAAAATCTTTCTGTCATTATTCATGAAATCAGAGCAAATTAAGAACAGATAAGACAACAAAATAGCTGCAGAACCACTCTTTGTTCATCCAGGATGTTTCCTTCAATCATTTCCAGGAAAATGAATCAATTGGCCTAAGAGGATGAAAGAAACCATAAATATTACTAAACTATAATAACAGTAAATATAAATACAAACACTGTATCAGCTGAAGGCCTTAGTCCTTTGTGAAATAAATGACAATGACGATAAATAAAACAGGGAAAAGGGAGAGTTTGGTTCTTTAGATGAGACAGTGGTTGAAGAAAGCTTCTGAGTTCTAGAGCAACTTTCATCAGACACAAGAGCAAACTCTGTTCCTGCAGGGATTACTCAGGCTGCTACCAATAAAAACAAACACATAAAGCACGTTTCTTTTTCATTTATAGCAGATAAAAAACTCGGTCTAGAGGCAAAGGACTGCAGCATATCGTTACTTAGATGGAAGTAAATTAAATTTCTTCTGCTGTTGTATCAAACTTCAACTATTTCTGGGCAGGGCTAAGTCCCCATATTATACCTGGGTGTTCACGTCAACAATAAACTGGACTGGACTCATAACACAGATGCTCTGTACAAGAAGGGCCAGAGCCGCCTCCACCTCCTGAGGAGGCTGAGGTCCTTTGGAGTGAGCAGACCCCTGCTTAAGACCTTCTATGACTCTGTGGTGGCCTCAGCCTTCCTCTACGCTGTCGTCTGCTGGGCTCCTGGCAGCGCAGAGCGGGACAGAAAGAGGCTGAATAAGCTGGTGAGGAAGGCCACTTCTGTCCTGGGCTGCTCTCTGGACTCTGTGGAGGAAGTGGCTGAGAGGAGGGTGTTGTCCAAGCTCACATCCATCATGGACAACACCTTCCACCCCCTGCACCAGACTGTAGAGGAGCTGAGCAGCTCCTTCAGTTCCAGACTTAGACACCATGTCTGTAAGAAGGAGCGCTACCGCAGGTCATTCATTCCTGCTGCTACCAGATTATATAACGCTGCAATATCATAGTAACCATAACCGTTATAAGTAACGTACAATAATCTGCAACTCATGTGAATTCAATCTCTGGATTATACGTATAACTGTTACAATTACTGTAACAAGTGTTTTGCAGTAACTATGTGCAATAATGTGCTGTTATATTATTGTGTTATATTATTATGTTATAAAGGTCATTCATTCCTGCTGCTACCTGATCAAACTCGCTGCTTTATAACTGTAACCATTATAGTAATTACTGCAACCATGCACCATAGCTGCATCAATTACTATAATAACATATGTGCAATAACCTATTTATACAAGGTGCTATAACCCGTGCAATAATCCTGAGCAATAATCTTGTATAAAGTGTATAATAACATATGTGCAATAACCTATTTATACATAGGAGTGTACAGAATTATATATAGCTGTATAACTGTATCTAACTGATTCTACTTACGTACTTTGACACCTTCTTCTGACTTTTGACTATTGAGCCGATGGGTCAAGTGAATTTCTCTATTGTGAGATCAATACAGCTTATCTTATCTTATCTTATCTTATTTCAGGATCCTAACAACCCTCTGGTGCAGCATTGATCACTACTGAAACACACACGTGTCTCTGAGCAGTCAGCAAAGCAGCAATCTGACTGAAGCTTGTTTCCTTTGCTGAAATGTGGGGGAACCTGGTGAAGGTGAAGCCTCTCCTCTTCAGCGCCTCCTCAGCCAGGTGGTCCAGCACCAGGCAGACGTGCTCACCTGAGCCCGACTTCAGTCTGGAGGGAGGAAAGTCCACCTGGACACCCTGACAGAGACGGGAGAGACCATCCCTACATCTCTGCTGCTTCTCTTTCAACACTTTCATCCATTCAGCAGCTCATTCACCGTCACTGCAAACTTATTCAGCAGATTTACTGCAGCAGATAAAAAGCAGACGTTTGCTGAAAAAGGTGAGAAACCCCCAGCTGGAGCGTTTCAGCTAAGAAGCAGAGACAGAAACCACAGCGATGGCTTTAAATGGCCGCTGCTGCAGCAACTCAGCGCCGTTCCGGCTCCAGCATGATGGACTCACCAAGGCCCTGAGTTCTGCCAGGATGTTGGACACGGTGGCGTTGGGCTCGTCGTACTCCTGGGGCTCTGTGAACGGCCGCCCCGCCACGTTGATGAGCCAGGCAGCGATGATGGTGAACATGTAGAACTGCTCGCCGGGGTTGGACGCCAGGTAGGGACTGGAGACAAAGTAATGTCTGCGCAGGAAGAGCAGAAGGCTTCATCAAGCTGCTCAACACGTTTCCTTCCAGCTGGGCTGGGATTTCAACCCACAACCGTTCTAGCAGACCTGCTGGAAACCATCCCTGACTTAGTTCAGGGTTCCTACTTTACACTTTTTAACGCCACTTGAAATAAAAAGTTAAGACCAACAAACTGCTTTACCCAAATGTTTATTTTAACATAAAGCGTTACTTTCTGGTCAGTAGAATGTTTCTAATTTTGAAAAACTTTCCATACAGGAAGAAAGCTAAAAGCACATAAATGGTAGATATATTTTTTAACAACTATTGAACTGAATTCATGAACTTTGTTTTGTTCCCTAGTAAAATAAACAACCATTTCTACATTTGGCTACCAAGGGCCCTTTGAGGGTTGGGGGGGGGGGGGGGGGGGGGGTACTTCCTACCAGGGCCCTCTGACTAACCACAGGCCCTTAGGGTTCTTTTAGCGGGCTCCACAGCTGGCCCTGCTAGTCAGCCGTGGGCCCTGATGAAAGCACCCTCACCCTGGGACCTTGGTAAGAGTGGATGTGGAAGGGCCCTTGCCCTGCTTTTGGGCCCCTTGTGTAAATGGACGAGGGGTGGAGGATATTTTCAGCAGGCCCTATGACTACCAGGGCCCCTAGCCCTGCTTTTGCCTTATAACAATGGATGGTGTGTGGTGGGCCTCTGACTGATTTCGAGAGCCCCTACCAGGGGTCTCTGAATTACCACATGCTCCGGGTAAGGGTGCTTTTAGTGGGCCCCTCATGGATCCCAGCTAGTATGCTTAAAAGAGTTGGACTCTAGATCGATCCACATGTAGTGTCATCGCTAATGCGGTACGGCGCACGTGACGTCACCGTCTCAAGAGCAACGCCCCTTTTGCCGCTTAGGTAGGGCATACAGGAGAGAACGCATACAGGAGAGAACGCACGGATAACAGATCTGACCGACTTTACAGCCGTTAAACTTTCCCAAGACGATGTCCCAGGCACACGGTTTACTGGTCGCACTGTCGAAGAACACACCAACCTTCAGCTCAAATGATGGCTTGAGGTTCGAGGGCTTAAAAAGACTGGAAAACTGGCCGAGTTGATGAACGGTAAGCTTTGTTTTTTTTTCCTGCGTGGCGATCATGGCAGCGTCGGCCGTTTTTTTTTTTTTTTGTTGTTGTTTGCAATCACCGTCCAGGAATGGGTATATGTTTAATGTTTGTCTCATTTGAAATGTTTTTGAGTAAGCCTGGTAGCAGGCTATCATGTTAGCGCCTGCTAGCCTGGTAGCAGGCTATCATGTTAGCGCCTGCTACCATGATAGCCTATATGCTGTCATGGTAGCAGGCGCTACTTTATTAACATGTCGGCCACCAAAATACTCTTACCTTGACTTGATGTCGCTGGAATTGGGTCAGGATGTTCTTCGGTTGGGCCCTTTCCTCCGACAAAATGCTTGCTACATATGTAGGTGAATTTGGTAACTTTTTCCGGGTTGAACTGTTGTGTAGGCCGACCGCCCCGGTGTTCCAAGCGTACACATTTCTCCTTGGCAGTCTTGAAGAAAACATCCTTCATATACGGCCGATCAGCGTAACTCGAGTCGCTGTTGCACGTTCCATAGCAACAATGTTTAAAAAACCATGGTCTTAGATTTGGAAAAAGCAGTCGTTTACCGAGTAAAACCTAGGCTAACGCACGTCTCTTACAGCGAAACAACGGCGGCTTTCCGGAGTTTGCCCCACTGCGTACCACGTGATGTGACGTCATCGTGACGTTGTGTTTCTAAAAATAGCTCGCGCGCGGTACCGCATTGTAACTGCACGGATCTCAGCATGGATCTCAGACATGTCGTCAATGACAAGACTTCAAATAACAAATGTGGCACTTGTGATGTGAGGTGTTAATTGTAAAATGAGACCTGTGTTTTACCATAGTAACAACCGGGGCTAAAAAAGGGGGGAGAAACAAAGTGCTCTACCAAGTGCGATGTGTAATAAATTGGAGTAAAGAGAGAGCAACGGTCTTAAACTCTGGCATGAATGCAAAAGTGCTGTTTCATACAGATCCTGCGCACACACTTGATGTTCTTTTCATGCCTGACAATATGTCCAATAGCGAGCTCTCTTTAAAGGCTAACTCACTCGCTGCAGCATACCCTTCAGATTTGAACATGAGCCTGGCAGATGAACTGATACAATACAAATCATTCATATCAGAAAAAGAAAAATGTCCATGTAAAATGCTCAAAACCATGATTGATTTGGATTTACAGTCAACCTTTCCGAATGTCTACATAGCACTTAAACTTTTTTTTTGTTAACAATGAACTCATGATTAGGATGTGCCAAAACCGCTTGAACTCCCTGTCACTTCTGGCCATTGAATCAGACCTGGTTAGACAGCTTAATTTTGATGAATTAGTGGATGACTTTGCAAGAAGGAAGAGTAGAAAAAAAGTTAGATACAATGGATTATTAATGCCTGGGTTAGGGTTAATTGACAGGTTGTTTATCATTTCTCGTTTTAAAGTCTTGACAGTATATCTAATCGGAACTCCATTTATAGGTTCATGGCAAATTAGAATTTTCCAAATGTATCAAAACTCTCCCCTCTTTTAAAACGTGACTCATGCAGGCTGTCACGCGATGCGTTCTATTGGATCACCGGCGCAAAAGCGCGACGGGTAGCCTATTAGTTTTTTTGTTTTATTCTGTTATAGCATGCTTCCTTGCCTTGCCTTGCCTTGCCAAGTGTAGATGGCAGAAAATAGTGAATAGAAAATGTAATGAACGTACAATTAGAGTCAAGGATTTAAACATAGTAAGTATAGTATGTGTGGCAAGTAGACAAATGGACCATATAGCTAATAGCAAGATTTAATGCAGCCACAATGATTTCAGGTAGGACAATATGGTTTCCTTTATCATATGCCCGCCATGGCAGCACTAGTTAGCAATAAAGTCTCCAGAAATATAATGCGACTGCGTCCGGTAGTGTGTGTCGTTATATCTTAGGTTAGATTTCATAGCTTCATAGCTTTTATAACTTGTCTGTCTGAATTCCTTGCCAGGGGCCCAGACTACCCAGACGGGCCCCAGAGCCTCAGCAGGTTCTGTTCTTCCAGACGGGACGGGAGTGTTGTTCTGTCCTGAAGACTGAGCAGAAAACCAGCAAACATGTGTTTTGTACTATAAAAACTATTTATTTAGTTTTGTAATATATTTTGTGTTTTTGTTGTTTAAATAAACTGATTTTTTTCTAAATGGCTGAATTATTTTCAGGTGTAATTATGCAAAGCGTCCACCAGATGTCGCCGTTGTAGCATCTCAATCAGCGTCTGTTGAGCTTTAACGGATTAAAACTGATTAGTTTTGATGGGAGCAAAGAAAGAAAGATTTCCTGCAGAGCTCGCCAGGAAAGCAGAAACTTCCCACAATATTTGTGCTGAGATTTACTGGAAAGTTCAACCAAAACCTCTCATAACCGGATATTTGTGCCGGAAGACAATGCTGAACCCTTCAAAATAAAATGCTTACAAAAATAAAGAAAGAAAGGTGAGAAAAATATTTTTTTTTCTTGGTGTATGTACACTTTTAGTATAGATTCCCGACAATGTTGTATAAATGAGGCCCTGCTCCTTATTCTGCAGGCTGTAAAACCTGATAACCCTCCCTGTTCTTCCTGCTCTCAGACACACCTTGAAGCTGGTGGAGCAACATCTGCTGGAGGTGAAAGCTGATTGGCTGCAGCCTCTCTGCTCTGACACGTGATTCGTAGATCAGAGCTCAGAGCTGTTGCTGTTTTCAGGAAATGAAACTCACACAGTCACTGTGACCGAGAGGAGAAATGGAGCAGAACCAGCTGGACCGAGAAACCTTGTCCTGTTCGATCTGTCTGGATCTACTGAAGGATCCGGTGGCTATTCCCTGTGGACACAGCTACTGTATGAAGTGTATTAAAAACTTCTGGGATGAAGAGGATCAGAAAGGAATCCACAGCTGCCCTCAGTGCAGGGAGACCTTCACACCGAGGCCCGTTCTGAAGACAAACACCATGTTAGCAGCTTTAGTGGAGCAGCTGAAGAAGACTGGACTCCAAGCTGCTCCTGCTGATCTCTGCTATGCTGGACCTGAAGATGTGGCCTGTGATTTCTGCTCTGGAAGAAAACTGAAAGCCATCAAGTCCTGTTTATTCTGTCTGGCCTCTTTCTGTAAGAAACACCTTCAGCCTCATTATGATTCAGCTGCATTCAAGAAACACAAGCTGGTGGAGCCCTCCAAGAACCTCCAGGAGAACATCTGCTCTCGTCATGATGAGGTAATGAAGATGTTCTGTCGTACTGATCAGAAGTGTATCTGTTATCTCTGCTCTGTGGATGAACATAAAGGCCACGACACAGTGTCAGCTGCAGCAGAAAGGACTGAGAGGCAGAGAGAGCTGGAGGTGAGACGAGAAAACATCCAGCAGAGAATCCAGGACAGAGAGAAAGACGTGAAGCTGCTTCAACAGGAGCTGGAGGCCATCAAGCACTCTGCTGATAAAACAGTGGAGGACAGTGAGAAGATCTTCACTCAGCTGATCCGTCTCATCCAGAAAAGAAGCTCTGATGTGAAGCAGCAGATCAGATCCCAGCAGGAAACTGAAGGGAGTCGAGTCAAAGAGCTTCAGGAGAAGCTGGAGCAGGAGATCACTGAGCTGAAGAGGAAAGACGCTGAGCTGAAGCAGCTCTCAGACACAGAGGATCACAACCAGTTTCTCCACAACTACCCCTCACTGTCAGCACTCAGTGAGTCTACACACTCATCCAGCATCAAGATCCGTCCTCTGAGCTACTTTGAGGATGTGACAGCAGCTGTGTCAGAGCTCAGAGATCAACTACAGGACATCCTGAGAGACGCATGGACAAACATCTCACTGAGACTCACTGAGGTGGATGTTTTACTGTCAGAACCAGAACCAAAGAGCAGAGCTGGATTCTTGAGATATTCATGTGAAATCACACTGGATCCAAACACAGCACACAGTCGTCTGTTACTATCAGAGGGGAACAGGAAGGTGACATGGATGGATCAATCTCAGTCTTATTCTAGTCATCCAGACAGATTCACTGGTTATGTTCAGGTTCTGAGTAGAGAGAGTCTGACTGGACGTTGTTACTGGGAGGTGGAGAGGAGAGAGAGAGTTTATGTAGCAGTCGCATACAAGAATATCAGCAGAGCAGGAGGAGGGAATGAATGTTTATTTGGAGCTAATGACAAATCTTGGGCATTAAATTGTTTCAATGGAGGTTATAAATTTGGTCACAACAACATCTGGACCTCCATCTCAGGTCCTGGTTCCTCCAGAGTAGGAGTGTACCTGGATCACAGAGCAGGTATTCTGTCCTTCTACAACGTCTCTGAAACCATGACTCTCCTCCACAGAGTCCAGACCACCTTCACTCAGCCGCTACATGCTGGAGTTTGGGTTTATTACGATATATTTGTCAGCAATGAGAACTTTGCAGAGTTTTGTAAACTCAAGTAAACTGAAATATTTCTGAACTGTTTGATTCCTTCTAAAGTTTTTTATTCAATCATTTTAATGTCCTTGCTGTTAGTTTTTTTTTTGTTCAGGTGTTTCACGCCATTCTCTTATAGTTAAAATATAAATTTGCCCCCAGTAATTTTTTGTAGGTTTATTTAATTCCTTTTCTAGGCATTGAGGTTACAGGAGGAAAACTGAATTTATTTAACAGCATAATTTCTTCAAAAATAAAAAGTTCCAGTTGCTTTAAAGCTTTTAGCAGCTTCTTTGATCTTTTGATTGATCTTTTTCATATAATATAAATTCAATCTTGAGAAGTTCATCAATTCAAGCAACTTAAAGATCCCTTTCAGTTTTCTTCATGAATGTTAATTAAAAATTCATCATTAAAACAGAAATGATTGATAAAATGTAAAGATGTGCATGTCTGTGACATATTCCCAAATAAAGAACCATTTTCATGGTTACCACTAAGATCTCAGATGCTTTCATTTACTGAACCTTTGCAGGTGATGAACACAAACCTGAACCCTGGATCTCATCACCAGATGATGCATTTTTCCTGCTACCAGAAGTGCAGCAGATAAAAAGTTTTCTCTGATTCTGAAACATATTGATTATACAGTGAATTACACAGAAGGAAATTTATCATCTGAATCATTTTATTCCCAGTTTACAAACTAGAGCAAAGAAGCTGAACAACAGTAACACCTTATCATCAATCAGCAGTGACTCATAATTAGCATCACTTCACGATTATTATTACAATCCAGACATTCAGCTGCTGAAGTTAACAGAAAACAATGTTTCCTTAGTCGTGTTTATCTGGATATCTGGGTTCTCAGCTGGATTTCTACTTGTTTTATGGGAAGAAGGTTGTTTCACAGACAGAGGTACAAACTGAGGCCGATTCACAAAGCTGTTTATAGCTGCTAAATGTTTCCTAAACTGAGTTTCTGTCTGCTTCTAGTTCTGAGACTAGACACAAAGGCAGATCTGCAGCTAAAGGTGCTTCACACAGCAAACTCCCTCTTTGCTGAAGCCGTTTGAGTCCATTTAAAAAAGGCAGTCTGCATGGATTTGTAATCAGGCTGGTGGAGAAACCCTGGACTAGATGATGGAGGGAATGGAGGCTGGGATCCTGGTTGCTGACGACGGCCCTCTGACAGACGCCTTTCCTTTGGACATCTTTAACGTGGCTGTGGTGCTAGAGGAGAAGATCAGCCTTCATGACCTCAGAAATGTTCCCAACACCTTTGTTCATGGGAGCAATCTGCTGCCTTGACCTGGAGGATCTCCACCAGATGAAGTCCTTTTTGACTTCCTTCAAAGAGTCATGAAGGTTAAACCAGACCAGAGCTCTGCTAGGATTCATGGACTCAGAAATAAAATGCTTAGAAGCTGTAAAAGAATAAAAAATATAAAGCCTTATGAAAACAAGCCTCAGCCTGTTTAGTTCTATTCTGTTCAAATTATTGAAGATTTTTGCTCTTTACTCATTTGCCACATTCACCAAAGAAAGATAAAAACTGATTTTAAAAAGCTGCAAACACTGTTCTGACCTCCAGCTTTGATCATTTAGAAATGAACATATCTTTGTTTTTACGTCCAGTTTTATAAATCTGAGAAGAGCAGAGGTATCACATCAGGAATCCTCCACAGCAGATTTATCCACTAAAGCCTTTACAACAGCTGAGGCCAACAGCAGATTCTGAGCTTCTTGGTTCATGTGAGCAGCTTCTCTGTCCAGCCTCTGGAGGTTTCTGCTTTCTGTCACCTTAAAGAAAATATTTACTTTGGTTAAACGGTCAGTTTAAAACGGTCAAGGATGACGTCTCTTCACTTTGTTCAAGCTCTGTTCAGTTAAAGTTAAATTATACAAAAAGTGTTCAATTTAAAAACTGTGTTAAATCAATCCAGAAATGTGTGCTGGTTAATCTGGGTGAGGACAGTTTTTCTGCTTTTATAATTTGGTTTAACTTGCAATATTAAGTTTAAACAACTTGCAATTCAAGATCAATAACATGTTAGAACTATTAAAAACAAGGTTTAAATAACTTTTCCTTTGCTGTTTAAATCAGCTTGATTAATTTTAATTTCTAAATTTAAACAAACATCACTTTCTAATGGACTTGTATTTTCAAGGTAGCAGGTGAATTTTCATCTTAAATCAATGCCCCTTCAAATGCTCTAGAGGGCGCTGTCCTCCTGGAAACAGTGAGGAAGAGGAGGTTAAAGCTGCTGCACTCAGGGCATCAGCCTGATGAAGATTGAGCATTAAAGCTGAGAGAAAGGCTGCAGACATGTTGGGCCTTCTTCACCAGGTGGGAGGTGTTCTCAGTCCAGGAGAACTCAGCATAGATGGACTGCTTGGAACATGGCAGTGGATACAATTTATTTCTTTTTTTCTCTTAAATATTTTATTATTATTAATGATTAACATTTGTAACAAATATGGCATCAATCTCAAATAGGATCCTGACCTGAAATAGTGCAATATCTGCTGATCCCATACATAGAAGGAAAAACAAATATAGAAATGAAAGAATACATAATAAATTTAATGAATACTAAATAAAGGATGTGTTATTGAAAGAACTTAAAGAAATTATTCAATTTAAGCGATTCTAAAGTTTTTTTCTCTTTTTGGGGTCCAAAAAAACGAATTTAACTTTTAGAAAAGGAAGTTTGGACTATTGAGGAAATCCAGTGGTGCACATCCTCCCTTAGAGCTTTCCTGAACACACAGTCATAAAATAGATGTTCTGTCGATTCAGCATCACTAAATGAACGAGTTTAATTATCAACAGCAAAACGACGTCTGAGGGATTCTCTTGAGGTTAAACACCTGACAAGATCTAGAAGTGGATTTCCTTCACTTTTGGAGAATTGAGAAGATTTAAATAATTTGTTCAAACTTTTTTCTGTTGATCTCCTGAGAATAATTGTGAGACAGAATCTGCATTTAATCCAGGAAGAAACAAAGAATATTTTAGAATTTGTACTTTTATTTGTAATATTTTGCCCATTAACCAAAAGCCCAGGAAGGAAAGAGGTTCTGAAAATATATTTTTTGTTTTACGTACATTATTATGAGGGATAGTTTTAGTAATTTATTAACTCTTCTTATATGTAAGTTATGTTTAGCTGAGGACGATGTAATATTTAATGTTTGGAGCCCAGGAATGACCAGAGATAAGGCTGAGAACGTGGAGGAAGCAAGAAGGTGGGTGGAGGTTGTTTAATAGTCTAGGAAATAAACTGGAATTGAAGTAAAATAGTTTGGATGAAGAAAGAGTTGTTCATAGGATGGTAATGAGGAAGGAATTTAAAATAATACTCAAATTCAGGCCAGAGGATGAACAATGAGGGGGGCAGGGTACCTGAGCCACGGTATACGTTGTGGAGATATATAATTAAATGTTTTAAATAATTTGCAAAAAGGTGTTGGTAAAGCTGGAGAAACTAAATATTTTGTCAGGATCCAAGGATGTGTGGTGTTGTTTTTCTTCCATGTGGCCACCAGGGGGCGCCGTGGAGCAGCTGCTGGTTTCCTCTCTTAATCTTCAGCGTCACCTGCTCTACTTAAAGCTATAGTTGGTAATGTTGGAGAGCTACAAGATTTGAAGGTGGCTCCTCCTCTTCCTCCTCCTGCTCCTCCTCCTCCTCATGTTAATGCTCCGTTCAAAGCCACGTTCATAAAACAAAACATATTGGAGAAACTTCTCTGAAACAATCAAGAAAGAAATTCAAGTTGACAGAATATGGAAGTGATTAAAATGATAAATAGCAAAAGAATATGAATACCCAATAACAAATATAGATAAAGGAATATTTAAAAAGATAAAGCTGAATTATTGGCAAAAATATAAAGTAGGATTAATAACTTTAGTGATGGAAGAAAAGAGATGGAAGTAACAAGCTGAAATATAAAACTTAAAAAAGAATATTGATGAAACTGATAACTTACTAAACGCACCATTTAACAAAGCTGATCAGAACCGCGCCGTCATAAAGACTAAGAACACAGCACCAGGAAAAGATGGACCACCTCAGTTAATCCTCCACAGACGTCATCTTAGAGCGGCTGAACACAGAGCTGGAAGGAGTCAGCCATTGTTGCTATAGTCAAACCAGGAAAAGACGACACAAACCTGAAATTTATAGACCCACTGATTTAACATTGAATATGTGTGAGTTTCCCCGTCCTCAGCACCTGGATCCTGTTAGTGAGGAAGTCACTGATCCAGAGCGGTGCTGATAATCCCAGGTTGTGGAGCTTCAGGACCAGCATGTCTGGAAGCTTGGAGGGAAAGGCTGAGCTGGAGTCACCAGGAGACTACAGTGTAAAAATGTCAATTATTAACGATGTTAAATACTTCTTAGAATTTAAAGCACTGTACTCATTGTATTGTTCATTAGTTTTGACCTATTTAACTGTTTACTAATGTGGATAATAACTATAAAAGTCCTCTACATCCCCTCCTTATGCTCCAAAACGAGATGTGAGAGTTTTACATACAGTCAGATTCTCTGCCCACACCAACACTTTATTCTTACAGTCCAAATTGCTCATATTTCTTTGATTTAGTTGATTTTCATGCACAATTTCTATGTATATGCAATAAAATATGTATATTACTTGCTAATATCCAAAATCTCTTCACACAGAGATAAGGGGGTTATAATCTGAGGGGCAAATGGACCATACAGTGAACGCCCCTGAATGGGTGTCCACAATGGGTCCTACTTCATGTCTGTGTGAGGAACGAACGGTGCTCTCTCTGGTGTCTGTAAATCTGCCCGTCACGTTGTTGTGTGTGAAAGCCCAGTACTGAAGCTGTAAACATCCCTCTGCCTTTTAGATTAAATAGGGTAAAAAAAATCGTTTCAGTTTCAAAAGTCTTTTTATTACTACAGAAGTCTACAATAAAAACACCACATTATTCAGAAAAAGAACCTAGAGTGACTGCAGCCAGGTCAGATCTTTAACAAATGGTGGTTCCACCCGGTCTGAGTGGGTGTTTTTATTTTTCCAGAAGCTCCACAGAGAGAGATGACATCACAGCAGCAGCTGCAAAGAAGATAAGGAGAGGTTTCCTTTTTTAAACCTCTAGGGGCTGTGATGTCAGATCCTATGTGAGCAGAAGTTTTGTAACTTTTTAGGGCAAAAATGTTTCAGGATGATTGTTTGCAAATGTGTCGCTAAACAGTTGTGCATGGCTTACAACGGTGTAACAGTCCAGGGAGCCCAGCACCAAATTACTGACTTCATAAATGCAAAACAGACAAAATACAATTTGAGGCAAGCAAATGCTATGAAAAAATATCATTAGTTTATATATATATAATATATATATATATATATATATATATATATATATATATATATATATATATATATATATATATATATATATATATATATATATATATGTATGTATGTATATATACACAGTATATATCAGGCATTTTTATGGATCCAGGTACACTACTACTTTTGGTCTCCAAACAGTGTCTGCCCTCTGAGGAAAAAGAACATCCACAGCTTCACAGTGTGTTTGTTTTAAGGTCTGAAAGCTATTTTATGGTTCTTGAGGTCATCTCGGTTGACTCCTGATGGGTCATCTGGGTTCTAAATCAGCCTTACTTCATGAAGACTTTCTACAGAATAGTCTCCTTGTTTTGGGAGCAGATAGGACCTAGAGCCACATTTATTCCGCCCAAAACCCCCAAACTAATCGGGAGGGGCTAGTCAGTCTGATAAAAGATGGGTTTGCGAATGTGGTCCCAGACAAAGGAGCTTACACGCCTGGAGAGAAGGACATTGGTAACATACTATAACTAAGCTTGTAAGTTTTTCTTTGTCTCTTTGTATTTCCAAAAGAAAGAAATATGCGTATTTTAAACGTTTGCCTCTGATAAATGGTTTCTCCTTTACTACCAAATCTTAAACTGTGAGACGGGCCATGGGGAATGGAAAGGAGCGGGCCCCATATTAGTTTCAACACAAACCAAATCCAAAGAGAGGAGCTGAGGGGTTAACAACACCTGGGGAATCTTGCAAATAATTAAAAGAACCAGGAAGAACTGAGGGAAGGTGAGGCTGGGAGCAGCCAGAAAGACAGAATTGTCTGGCTGCTAAATGAACATGCCTCAGGGTTTGTACTGCTGATGAAACCTAAAATGACAGATTGCTGATAGTTTGCGGCACTTTTTAGAGAACAAAAGCTTTGCTTTAGCTTCTTAAGCCGTTGTACCAAGCAGTGAAATGTTCTTCACAAGCAGCTTAGGCAATGCAGATTTATTTGTATAGCACATTTCATGTATAGGACGACTCAAAGTGATACAATCCACAATAATAGCAAACCGTCTGCACGATAGCTTTACAGTTACCAAATAAAAGAAACACAGTGTCATGATTTAGGTTTTGGTTTGTTCTGAACCGTTCTGGACTTCCCTGTCCACACTTCAGTCAGCTCAGTCATCAGCCTGGACCAGTTCCACCTGCTGCCACTGATCAGTGCTAATCACCTGTTCCCTAGCCTTCTTATGCCTGCCTCACTCACCCACTCATTGTCACATCTCATTTCACTTCATCTCATCATTTTAAAGCACTTCACATCTTCTCACTCGTGCCCTGCCAGCGTGTTTTTTTTTAGTTTGTTGACATGGTCCACCTGCATCGGCTCAAGACTGGTAACAAAATGCGTCTCCTGGTATTTTTTATATTTTTTTCAATAAACCCTTTTTGACATAACTCTGTCTGACTGAATTTCGGGTTCGCCAGTGGTAACCGTTACAGTAAGTAGCTTATCACCTGAATTCAGTCACAAACATTCATAGACAGTCCAACGACTTCCTCTGGAGTAAAAACATCGGCAATAAGCCTATTTCTAAATATATCTGCCCAAGCAAAGGAACTTATTTCTATATAGGAAACAAAAAGTTTTTTTTTCCTGGTGATGCTCTGGGTCGTGACGTCTCGTTACTGCGTCTGGCCTTCTCTGGCAGCAGGGGAGATGGGTCGGCTCCAACCTGTACGGAGGACAGGTCCAACTGGTCTTTGTGAACTACTCGGCCAAAACAGAAAAAAGACCACCTCGCCTGTCAACGTTAAAGGTGGAAGTAACTCCTTATTCTCCATTGGTTGTGCACTCCAACCTAATTAAAGTCAAGGACCTCTCTTGTAAAACCAACAACAAGAGCTAAAGTGGCTGCGGCTTTGTCCAGCAAGGCATCGACCACCGTTTCCAACACGTGAGAAACTTCAGCTGATGGGGCTCTCCCCTTTACAGTGGAAGAAATGAGCCTGTGTTCACACTACGTTTTTATCATCTCGGAGGAGTGGTTACCGGTGCTGAGTTTGGGGTCCTAAACGGAGCTGTAGTCAGATCAGCCATTTTATGTCTCAACAGCGTGTTGTTGTAACTCTGGGTACAGAAAGGAGGCATGACTCTGACAACCTTAGGGTTCTGGTTCGTTCATAATGGACCTGGAAATCAGAGCTGTATTTTGGCCCAGACCATTCAGAGATTTATTAAAAAACAACAGGATTTTAAAAACTGAAACATAGTTATATGGTCGGAAGTGTTCTAAACTAATTGCAACTGTTTGATGGATTTTTTGGGGGGAAACCCATGAAAACATTATTACCACATTCCAGTCTACGAAAAATAAAAGTAAGGGGAAGTTTTTCTAAGTCCTGCTGAGACATCAGTCCTTTAATCCTCAATATGTTCTTCAGGTGATAATAGGCTGACTATACTACTGTGTTAAAGTTCAGGTCTAAGTCCAGAACCACTCCCAGATTTCAGGCTTGGTTTATTGGTTTAATGAGTGCTAACTTTGAATCTTTCTTCCTTGGCTCCAAACACTATTATTTCTGTTTTATCCTCATATCCTCACATCCACTATTTAATTTGATAAATGCATCTGATCATTGTTGGAATTGTATTATAGTCTCCACATGTTACAGTTATATAGATTTATGGGTCATCTTCATAGTTCTGGTAACACATTTGTTTTTTTTTTTTCATAATTTGAGCAAGTGGAAGCAAATAGATGTTAAACAACAGAGGACCCAAAATTGAACCTTGGGGAACTCCTCGCTATTTTTTCTGCTCCAATTTGTTGTACAGACACAAAGCATTCCCGAACCGCTTCATAGGACTCCGAACAGACAACTGCTGTGCCACCCAATTCTTCAACCTGTCTGACAAGATGTTATGGTCGACCGTGTCAGCTGCAGCGCTGAGATCCAGCAAAACCAAAGCTGAAATGTTGTCATTATCCGTTTTGAAGCGGATATTATTCTGGACCTTTCTCAGAGCCGTCATGCAGCTGAAAAACTGACTGGAAGACATCAAAACAGTCATTTAATGCCATGAGGTTATGCAGCTGTTGAATAACAGATTTTTGTATTATTTTACAAAGTTAGGGAACTAACTGGACTATTCTTTTAAGTGGAATAAGGACAGCTGTTTTAGGCACCTAAAAACAGACATGAATTTACAGTAGAAGCTCTTTGAAATCCCCTGTTGGCACAGTGTCAAGGCAGCAAGTGGTGGAATTCAGGTGATGCATGATGTCATCCAGGTTCTCATCAGTGATTGGGTCATGGCTTCTCTCCGTGGACACAGAGGCAGCACATATTCTGTGTCACTGATTCAGGGGGATATTTTTTTTACTCGGTCAACAGTAGTGAACAAAGTCTGTGCATTATTGTTGTTTTTGGCAGTGATATCAGAAAGTTATGATTACCTTGCGTTCCTCAGCTCTGTATGATATTTATATATGTCATAATGAATTTTCTATTTGGATTCAGAGATAGTCGAGGGGCTGTGATGAAGAGTAGATCTGAACAAATGTTTTTTTTTTACCTATGTACCGTTTCTTGATTATCTCTGCCTGTAAACTTCAGTTGATATTAATAAAACTCAACGAAAACACACATTTATAGAATGTTGTTTATCTGAAGTAACACTATATTTCAATCAACAAATCTTCTCTGCTAGGCTAGTGAAACTTAACTAAACTACTAAGCACAATTAAGATTAATTAAACTAAGGAACTATGTACAGACAAAATAACAAAGGACAAATAAAGATAGTTGAAAATCATTATCATAACAATGATTTAGTTAATCTTGGGTTTACTGCAGATGCGACTTAGAGAACCAGAGTTCATCTTAAAGAAGATGGAATGAGGTTAGATTAGGTTAACTAATTTAGAATGCAAGACAATCATATTTTTCTGATATCATTGCCATATGTGTTCAACCCATTGACAATGCAAATCTTGAGTTAGCTAAAACATTATTTGAGGACATAACATTTGAAAGAATATTTGCTCAGTAAAAAATCAATAACCTTTAGGACGCTTGATTTTTATTAATGTAATAACTTTTCCTGGAAATAATTAAGACTTGAATTGGTAACTTAGGAAGCTAGAGGGTGCTGTAGTAGACAAACAACCGGAAATGACGTGTCGGGGCACATGTCGCCATTAACCTGTTGAGATAATCTTAAATTAGACAAAAGCACCATTAAATTGGCATTAATGTTCCCAAATGACTCATTCGCCATGATTAAGGTAAACTAAACAAGCTAAACGAAAAACAAGCATTATGTTTAAAACAAGTTGTAGTAATGTTTACTAGGGTTAGTGCCGATGCCAGTCAGTTAGCGATGCTGTGACCACATGGCTGCTTTAAATTGTCTCATCCTCTCTGCTCAACTTCCTTCTATTCTTAAAATACATCTTGAATATTGGAATAATGTCTTTCTGGTATTGAACGTCACCTGTTTTTTAAAAAAACGAATCTTGGAACCTGAAGGCTGTTATTCTTCTAACTTTCATCTATCTGGGCTGCAGGGCTAGCACTAGCATGCAATAGTCAAAGATAGGAAGCTAATTTTAACATGTTTATGTATTATCATTTAGGAGTGCTATTGCTACCAGTGTTATGGTTGGCATATAAAAACCTATGTTTGTGTTTGCTGTTGCTTTTTTGTTTGACAGAAGCATTTCTGCTGAGTCACTGTCTGTGGTAGCCACTGCCAGGAGCCTACCGCCACTTCCCTCAGTGAATACAGTCACTGTGAGTCTTTATTAGAAACTAGCCCATATTGTTGCTAAAGGTAGACAATAAATCACAATTTGATGGTAATCTACAGAGAGATTCAACAAATATTAATTTGTTATTCAGAGTTTGAAATTTATTGAGGTTTTATATGGGTTCTTTTATTTTGGCCTTTCTGATAAGTTAATTCTCTGTGGCCTCAGAACTAACTTCAGATTAGCTTGATTTTTCATTACTGATTAGTGTGTATCTCTGTTTTTGGCACTCTCATGACCGAGGTTCCTTATTGTGGGACGTTAAAGGAGTCTCTTATCTTATCTTATCTTTTCTTAAACTTGAGGTTTACTACCTTCCGTTACCATGACATGCCATTTTAACTATACAACAGAATAAAAAGAAATAAAGTAACATAACTGATATTTAATGCATGGAGTGAATTCTGCCTTTATTATGCTTTATAACAACTGAAAAAACATAGTTAAGAATGTTTTGCTCATAGTTTAATGGAAAGTGGGACAGGTTGAGGGGACACATTCACTCTGAGTCTTTACAGGAAGGAGGGAGAGAGAGATCCACATTTACGATTACTGTTAACTGTTCTGCAATGTGAAAATACCTGATAAGCCTAGCTCCCCATGTGGTTCCCATCATTTCCAGTCAGACCACATATTTCCTTGTCTCCTCCCCCTCTGTGCTCAAAGTCAAAGATAGAACAAATTACCACTCACATAATCACAGCCACAGAGAGCCAAAATGGAGCAGCAAGGACTACAACTGGACAAGAAATTTTTCTCCTGTTCGATCTGTCTGGATCTACTGAAGGATCCGGTGACTATTCCCTGTGGACACAGCTACTGTATGAAGTGTGTTAAAACCCACTGGGATAAACAGGATCACAAAGGAATCCACAGCTGCCCTCAGTGCAGGAAAGCTTTTGTACCGAGGCCTCTTCTGGAAAAGAACACCATGTTAGCAGCTTTAGTGGAGCAGCTGAAGAAGACTGGACACCAAATCCCTCCTGAAACTGGACCTGAAGATGTGGCCTGTGATTTCTGCTCTGGAAAAAAGGTGAATGCCATCAAGTCCTGTTTAGTCTGTCTGGCCTCTTTCTGTGAGAAACACCTTCAGCCTCATTTTGACATGAGTCCATTAAAGAAACACAAGCTGGTGGAGCCCTCCAAGAACCTCCAGGAGAACATCTGCTCTCGTCATGATGAGGTGATGAAGATGTTCTGTCGTACTGATCAGAAGTGTATCTGTAGTCTCTGCCCTGTGGATGAACATAAAGGCCACGACACAGTGTCAGCTGCAGCAGAAAGGACTGAGAGGCAGAGAGAGCTGGAGGTGAGACGAGAAAACATCCAGCAGAGAATCCAGGACAGAGAGAAAGATGTGAAGCTGCTTCAACAGGAGCTGGAGGCCATCAAGCACTCTGCTGATAAAACAGTGGAGGACAGTGAGAAGATCTTCACTCAGCTGATCCGTCTCATCCAGAAAAGAAGCTCTGATGTGAAGCAGCAGATCAGATCCCAGCAGGAAACTGAAGGGAGTCGAGTCAAAGAGCTTCAGGAGAAGCTGGAGCAGGAGATCACTGAGCTGAAGAGGAAAGACGCTGAGCTGAAGCAGCTCTCAGACACAGAGGATCACAACCAGTTTCTCCACAACTACCCCTCACTGTCAGCACTCAGTGAGTCTACACACTCATCCAGCATCAAGATCCGTCCTCTGAGCTACTTTGAGGATGTGACAGCAGCTGTGTCAGAGCTCAGAGATCAACTACAGGACATCCTGAGCGATAAGTCTAAAACCTTCTCACCATCAATAATTGAGGTGGATCCAGTAATAAAAAAAGAGCCAAAGAGCAGAGCTGACTTTTTAGAACATTCATGTACCATCACACTGGATCCGAACACAGCACACACACAGCTGGTACTGTCAGAGGGCAACAGGAGGGTCACACTTGTCAGTCAACCTCAGTCTTATTCTAGTCATCCAGACAGATTCACTGGTTGTTGTCAGATCCTGAGTAGAGAGAGTCTGACTGGACGTTGTTACTGGGAGGTGGAGTGGAGAGGGAGAGGTGGGTTTGTAGCTGTTTCATACAAGAATATCAACAGAACAGGGGGTGGATCTGAATGTGCATTTGGACACAATAACAAATCTTGGGCGCTGGATTGTTACCAAAACAGATACACATTTTTCCACAAGAAAATCAAGACCCCCATCTCAGGTCCTGGTTCCTCCAGAGTAGGAGTGTACCTGGATCACAGAGCAGGTATTCTGTCCTTCTACAGCGTCTCTGAAACCATGACTCTCCTCCACAGAGTCCAGACCACCTTCACTCAGCCGCTACATGCTGGAGTTTGGATTTATTACTCCAAAGACACTGCAGAGTTCTGTAAACTCAGGTAGACTGGTTATTAGCGGCTGTGTCTTTCCCCTTCAGCTCAAGTTTATTGCAACACCTGTTTTTTTGCAGCTGTTTCTATAAACTTGCATTTGAAATAAAAATGTATCGTACTTCCTCATATCTGTCTTAAACACCAATTATGTTTTTTGCCCAAAACCTTGAATAAATCCTTTAACCTGCTTTGAAGTACCATGAAAAGATAAAACACTGATTAAGTTCTTCTAATATCAAAAAGATTGTGTTTACAACATAAATACCTCAATGCAAGGCTAAATGATTTTAAAATTTAATAATAAAGAATCTTGAAAAATAAATGCAGTTTCCTTCAAATATTAGGGAACTAACTGGACTATTCTTTTAAGTGGAATAAGGACCGCTGTTTTAGGCACCTGTAAACGGACATGAATTTACAGTAGAAGCTCTTTGAAATCCCCTGTTGGCACAGTGTCAAGTGGTGGAATTCAGGTGATGCATGATGTCATCCAGGTCCTCGTCAGTGATTGGGTCATGGCTTCTCTCTGTGGAACACAGATTTTTTTTATACCTATGTACTGTTTCTTGATTATCTCTGCCTAGAAACTTCAGTTGATATTAATAAAACTCTCAACGAAAACACAAGACTGGAGCCGAGACAACGGCTCCATCCAAATACCCTTAATAATAGCTCCTAGCTCCTGTTCCTAAACTTTTCATGGGTCAACAGCAAAAACACTATGGTAAGGAGCTCCTGACTGCCGTGCCAATTTCAGACAGCCTTTAACTCTGACATCATCATGTGATGGAAACACACACCTGAGTCAAATCTGGGCCTACAGCCTTCTGATAGTGAACTACAAAGTGTGTGCTCTCTTCTCTCCGGACATTTTCATTAATTTCTGTGAGATGGGCTGTACTGATAATTGATGTTGTGCAAAGAATTGTGGGATTCCTTTTTGTCCAAAGCCTTGAATAAATCCTTTTAACCTGCTTTGAAATACTATGAAAAGATAAAACACTGATTAAGTTCTTCCAGTATCAAAAAGATTGTGTTTACAACAGAAATACCTCAATGTAAGAGTAAATGATTTTAAAATTTGATAATAAAAAAACCTTGAAAAATAAATGTAGTTTCTTTCAAATATTTCCAGCCAAGATTTGTCTTACTTCCTTATTTTGATTTCTATCTATCTATCTATCTATCTATCTATCTATCTATCTATCTATCTATCTATCTATCTACCCCCCCCACCCCCACCCCCACCCCCCTATCTACCCCCGTGACCCCATGTGGGATTAAGCGGAACAGAAAATGGATGGATGGATGGATATATATATATATATATATATATATATATATATATATATATATATATATATATATATATATATCAGGATAAGAATCATATGTGTGTGTGTGTGTGTGTGTGTGTGTGTGTGTGTGTGTGTGTGTGTGTGTGTGTGTGTGTGTGTTATGAATATAAAAGTAAATGGGTTAAATCTAAACATTGTGGTCTTCATTATTTCGTAAAACCGTGTCACATGTGAAACTTTTAAGTTCTGGTATAGTCACAGATTTGAAACAGACGTTTTGGGGAAGTATTAAAGAGAAAGTTACTAATATGAGAATAAAAAAAAATCCTAGGACAATAAAGTTAAAAAAAGACAAAAGTGTCAATATTATGAGAAAAACGTCATATCATGAGAATTAAGGGGGAACATTTCCAGAATATTCACAGTTTGCAGAACTATTTCAGTCCTGGAGTAATAGGGCCAGGTTAGATTATTTTAATTATTTTTATTCTTTACGAGAATAAGTCACGAGAGTGAAGCCAAAGGGATGCGAAAATAAACTTGTAATATTACAAAAATAAAAATATTAAGAATATAAAGTATGTTCTGAGATTAAACTCCCTCTGATCCTGTTTAAGTGACTGAGTCTAACTGCAGATTTGCCACATTCAACATGGCGGACGCTGTGACGCATCGCAGCATAGGCAGAACCCGCCCGACGAGGCGTCTACGTATATGATGTCTATGGTGCCATAGACATAATATAAGAGTAGACGCGTCATTGGGCGGGTTCTGCCTATGCTGCGATGCGTCAGAGCGTCCGCCATCTTAAATGTGGCAAATCGGCAGTTACTCAGTCACTTAAACAGTATCAGAGGGACTTTAATCTCTGAATATACTTTGTATTCGTAGTATTTCTTTTTTGTAATATTACAAGTTTATTTTCGTATCCCTTTAGCTTCATTCCCTGAATTTATTCTCCTAAAGAATAAAAATAATTAAAATAATCTAACATGGCCCTATTACTCCAGGAGTGAAATAATTCTGCAAACTGTGATTATTCTGGAAATGTTCCCCCTTAATTCTCATAATATGATGTTTTTATCATAACATTATCACTTTTGTGTTTGTTAGTTTATTTTTACTTTAGGACTTTTTTTTCCTCACATTATTAATTTTACCTCTTTAATACTCACCCAAAAAGTCTGTTCCTAAAGGTTCACATGTGACACGGGTTTATGAAATAATGAAGACCACAATGTTTAGATTTAACAAATTTATCCTTATATTCATAACACATAAACACACACACACACACACACACATATATATATATATATATATATATATATATATATATATATATATATATATATATATATATATATATATATATATATATATATATATGCGTGTGTGTGTATTTATTGCAGCACAGGAATGAGGCATCTTCACTGATCCACGTTCACAATAACAGAACTCGACTTTTTTCTGCCACGTACAATATGGCGGTGACGTTGACGTGCGAACCTGCGCCCTATGTATGGTGCTACTAGTACGGATCGGGTAGTGACACAACCCGCCACTCACAATATGGCGGACTCTACGCGCCTTCCTCCATGTTATGCATCGCGTTGTCCATTAGGGGGCAACAGCGTGGCGCTTGGGAGCCGGACAGACGTTAAAGATTGAAAGAAGAAGTTTTAACCTCATCTTTGCAAGTTGTTCCTCGTGTTTGCATGTTGGGAACAGAAATATCATCAAAACAGCTTCAGACTCTGGGTTTTTAGCCGCGACTACGTTAAAACGTAAGTAGTTACTGGGCGTAGAAGAGAGTTTTTTCTTCTCGTATAGGTTTGCTGGCAGAAAAGGTTGTTACGTCAGCTGTGTTTACCTGAAGCTGAATGTTTGGTTAGCTTGATGCTAACAGAAATCGGGTCAGTTGATGTGAAACTTGCACCGCCGCAGTTTACCTGCGCTTTTTGTATCGCTTTATATTCAATCTTTGGTCGGTAAAAGTTCACGTTAGCAACAATCTATGTTTATAACATGACTAAGTGACTGCTAGCTTGAACAAAACCGATCTAAAGCTCGTTAAATGTCCTCTTAAAACAGTTTGAACAGTTTCAACTAACCTCTGTCTGCTGACATAACAGAACCATGAAGGCAATAAAACGTACTAAACGTGTAAAGTCTGGGATTAGCCCCACATGAAGCCATGTTTGAAACATATTAGACTTAAGATTAAATACATTTTAGGCCATATGAAGGTCATGTCTGTTTGCATTTCAGTCTATTATCAGTTTTATAATCTAAGTCTGCTGGGAAGTGTTAGAGTCGTTCCTAACAGCCCAACAGAAGCTTGGCCTGCCGGGATGTTAGGAAGTCCAGCTTACTGTAATGCTGTCCTTCCTTTCCTAGGACATCTGTCCGTCCATACTTGTTTGTTCCCTTGCTTCCTTCTCTATATGTTCTTCCTTTCCTTGTCCATCTTTCTATCCTAATGTTATGTTTTCTTTGTGTCCTACACCCCCCCTCTTCCTTGTGTCCTTTTTTTTGCCTATATCCCTTTTTTCTTTTTTCTGCTGTCTTTTCTTAAGCTCTTTGTCTCCTTTTTCCTTGTGCTCATCCTTTCTTTACTTTTTCCTTGCTTCCTTCCCTCCCTGGGTTATTCCTTTTTAATCCATCTGTCCTCCTTTTCTCCCTTTCCTGTGTACTACTTTCTGACTAGCATTCCTCCTCATTTTTCCTTCCCTTCGTTGTGTCCTGATTCCTGTCCTTATTTTCTTCCCTCTGTGTAGACTACATCCCTTCTGTCTGTCCTTTCCCCTTGTATCCTAGCTTCTTGCCTTGCCCCTTTCCTTCCTTCAATCCCTCCTTGTGTCCTTGCTTCCCGATTCTGTTTCGCTTTGAAATCTGTCACCTGTCAATACCGGCCATAACTTCAGTGACCGTGGGCGGTTTTATTTCTTCATGAGTGTGAAGGATAAGATTTGGGACTTCTGAAAACTGGAGTTATTATTACTATTAATAAGTTTATTTGATAGGAACATCACAAAAAAAACATTGTTACAGTTTGAAGTGTAACCGATGCTATGTTCATTGGTCGTCGGGCTAGTAGGCTAATGACCAACTTTGTGTGGCGTCACAAAGCAAGCCTGCGTGCTGACTGGTTGGCAAAACATGGCGGGTAGTGTAAAAAGGAGGAAATCGAACAAAGATGTTATGCCTTTCTCTGCGTATGCGAACTCCCTACCTTCAGATGCGAAAAAGAGATATAAGATCAAGTTATTGTACAACGCTGGTACATGTTCCGATCCATATACTTTAACAGAACGCTGGAGCAAAAATCCCGACGCGTGGTCTGACCTAACATTTGGCGACAATTACCAGACGGATCTGGGAGAAGTCAACGAGCGGGGAACAGAAATTTTCAATCTCTCTCCTCGCTTCATGTCGTTTACGTCTGTAGAGGGAAAATTTTATTCGGGCCGAAAGTTTTATTTACAAGATTAAATCGATCGCGCAGCGCCTACAAACAGCGCTGCTCTTGGTGCCGTGACTCTGCACCTCTATCAGCACAGATGCGCCCACACCCCGCTGCAGCCTCCGCTGCTGCTGCGGGGAGATATTAGTGGTAGACGCGATTTCTTGACTCACGCACAGAGCTGCAATGTTTTTCATTGTGATTCAGACAGGCACAGTTCATTTTAAAGATGCGGTTTCAGCGCACATTCAGACGGTGACAAGGAAACCGGCAACCGACGGTGGTTGTCATGGGCGTGTCTACCTGCTGAATGTAACCGCTGTAAACGTTGTTTTTTTTTCTCCGATTAGTCACAAAATGCAGATGAAAACCTCGGTCATGATCTGCAGGCTCCCACGGTTGGCCAATTAATTTTCTTCACTTTATCGTTCAGAGCTTTCTTCATTGATCTGGTTTCTTGGGAAACCGGTAACAACTTTTAGGATTATATTTGTTGAATCTGTTAGCACAGCCAATCACGCAGCACGACATGAATAATAACCTTACAATACAAGCCTTAGTTGGCTTAGTTAGCATTTTAATTTTTTTTGTCACTTGACAAATTTGTGACGTCAGGGCGAAATTCCCTACAGCTAATTTGCAGACCAGGTCTCTAAAACAAGAAAAATACAAACAGTAATATACAAACATGAAAAACATACAGAAGATGTAATAAAGATTATCTGCAAAAGTTTCTCTAATGTTCACAGGTTTGAGTAGATTTGAGCCGTTGTTTTACTTTGTTGTTGAAACTTGCTGAGTCTTGGGAGAGTATTGCGTTTCTCACAAAGAAGATGCAGAAACTGGAAGTGCTGTACCGTGTGGTTTAAAACTTTTGCACTGAACTAAAGGGAAACTGAACTAATCTTAGATTAGCCGTCTTAACCAAGTTATGCTGAAGTCTTAGAAGCAGTTCTCCCGCAGCTCTAAGATCTTTCAGGGTTTTCTTTGGACCACTCGCCTTCATCCATACAGCATGGATAGATTAAAAACATAGATTCAGAATTCTCTATTTAAGTCTACTTGAAAGAAAACACAGAGCTAAAGCAGACGGACAGAAACGAAGGCAGAAGGTCTAAACGTGACTAATGTGGGTCTCCTCCAGGTCACCATGGCGTCCTACACCTGCATCAGCTGCCGGGTGTCCTTCACGGACGGCGAGGTGCAGCGAGCGCACTACAAGACCGACTGGCACCGCTACAACCTGAAGCGCAAGGTGGCCGACATGCCGCCCGTCACCGCCGAGAACTTCCAGGAGCGCGTCCTGGCGCAGCGCACCGCCGCCGAGCGCCAGCTGGCGGACGCCGCCGAGAGCTGCGCCGCCTGCAGCAAGAGGTTCTCCAGCGCCAACGCCTACCAGAACCACCTGCGGTCCCACCGGCACCAGCAGGCCGAGAGGCAGGCGGTGCTGGCGGCTCAGAGGAAGGTGGAGAAGATGAACGAGAAGAACCTGGAGAAGGGCGTCTGCGACGAGAAGGAGGACAACGACGCCAAGAACGAGGCCCTGCAGCAGGCGCTGAGGCAGCAGCAGAGGCCCGGCCCGGCCAAGGCGGCCAAGGTCCAGACGCCACAGGGCGGAGGCAAGGTGGAGAAGCCGCCCCGCGTGGTGTGGCTGGAGGAGCAGGTGAAGCGGCGCCGGGGAGAAGATGGAGGGGCAGCGGCAGCAGAAGGTAACCAGCAGAGATTCAATTCAATTCAATTTTATTTATATAGCGCCAATTCATGAAACATGTCATCTCAAGGCACTTTACAAAGTCAAGTTCAATCATATTATACAGATTGGGTCAGATTATCCAGATTGGTCAAAAATGTCCTATATAAGGAAACCAGTTGATTGCTTCAAAGTCCCGACAAGCAGCATTCACTCCTGGGGAACCGTAGAGCCACAGGAAGAGTCATCTGCATTGTCCATGGCTTTGCTGCAATCCCTCATACTGAGCAAGCATGAAGCGACAGTGGGAAGAAAAACCACCCATTAGCGGGAAGGAAAAACCTCCAGCAGAACCGGGCTCAGTATGAACGGTCATCTGCCTCGACCGACTGGGGTTACAGAAGACAGAGCAGAGACACAACAAGAGAGACAAAAAAGCACAGAAGCACACATTGATCTAGTAATCTGTTCCACATTAGAACTGGTTGATCCTGCCAGTAGCATTTGCTTGTCTCAAAGCTTAAGCCATGCAAGTCTAAGTACACACGGCCGGTACAGTGAAACTGCGAATGGCTCATTAAATCAGCAGATTTAATGAGCCACCTACATTAGATTCAGCAGATTAAATCTGTTTAAATGGAGAAGGTTTGATTTTCTGTGAAATTCCTCCAGAAGACTGGGAGGATGTCGATGAGGAGGAGGAGGATGACATGGAAGATGATGATGAGGAGGAGGAGGAGATGATGGATGAGGAGGAGGAAGGCGGTCCGACGGGTGCGTCCGTCTCCCAGCCGCCCCCCCTCCCAGGCTCCCTCCCCGTCACAGACTGCCTCTTCTGCCCCCACCACTCCAGGTCGCTCCTGAAGAACGTCGCCCACATGACCACCGTCCACAGCTTCTTCATCCCCGACGTGGAGTTCCTGGTCGACCTCAGGGGCCTCATCAGATACCTCGGTGAGTTCCTTCTGGTCCGCTCCCACCTTTCACTGGAGGAGACGTTCTCCTCTCCTTCAGGGCTGCCAGGTTCAAACGCCTAAAACGTTCATTAAACAAGCACAAGGAGGAGAGACAACAGAAGAGTTAGTTTTCATCTTGCAAGGAGAGCCGACAGAGATGCTTAATACAGATTTCCAAACCGCTCTAACGCAACTCCGTCACCGCCTCTCTTTTTATTATACACAGGAATCCTTGGTTCCATTGTCAAGCCAAGGGGTAGGGATAAGCAAAACAACTGTGACCTTCTAGATCAGGGGTGTCAAACATACGCTGGCTAACTGCATTATCATTATTCAAAAAAAGATTTTTTTTCCAGTGTCCTGTCTGGCAATGTGGCAATAAGAATTGTTGTCTTAATGCCAAGAAGAGCTCATCAGATTTGACTTTCACAAGTGGAGCAGTACTGCTTTTGCCATAGTGCTCTGCTTGATGTATGAATGTGAATAGTTTTATTATGATTCATGCGGGGAATATCTCAAATGATATGGACACTACAATGGGAAAGTAGGAGAGGAAAGGAAGAACAATAAGATCAAAAGAAAAGGTGAAAGAGGAGATAAAAGGAAGAGAATGATAAAACAATTATTGAAAAAAACATGTACTTCGTTTAATTGAAAACCTGCAGTTCCTATATTGTCCACGAGGGGCGCTGTGTTTTAATCAGCGGATGGTAGCACTGAGCTTCAGATGTGGAAAATTGATTTTAAATCATTTCTTAATTTTTATCTGATGTATTTTGTCATGCAGGACAGTGTTTTTAAGTTCCAAAAATGTGAATAAATGTTTTTCAACATTGTATAATCACTGTGATCAGTTCTTATGCATAATGCACTTAAGTAAATGTTTAACTGAGTAAAAGTATTGTTGAAAATGCACATACTTTTCTTAAAAACGCTGAGGTCATTCATAATATATTGTGTAAAAGTGAAATTAACTTTAATATAAAAATCAACAACAAGTCCACTTTTATTAGTTCTGTTTAATCTTGCAATGAGTTTACTCGTGTGGCCCTCTTGAGATCAGATTAAGCTGAATGCGGCCCCTAAACCAAGTACAGTTATATGTAAGCACTCCAGATGGCTGAATAGAGTTCATAACAGTTTCAGACATATTTAGAAAAAACACTTATTATCGTCACAACATATTTCTCTGCTTTCTGCAGGCCTTCTGCAACGATAAGAGAGATCAAACACATGAAATACACTTTAATTTCTGAATAACTAAAACGTTTAAATTTCGTAGTAGTAAAGAGTAAATATATATGATAATTGCAATGAACATAGTAAATAACATAAAGTCTGTAGAAAATAGGAAAAATAGTTCTATCAAGGACCCTGTGACCAGCTTCTCTGTGGCTCCAGAACTAACTCTGGGTCTGCGGGCGCCCCCTGCTGGTCGCCTCCAGATAACACCTGACCGGTTCTGGTCTGTTTGCAGGAGAGAAGGTCGGCGCCGGGAACGTGTGTCTGTGGTGCAACGAGAAGGGCCGCTCGTTCTACTCGACGGAAGCCGTGCAGCGCCACATGACGGACAAAAGCCACTGCAAGCTCTTCACAGACGGAGACGCCGCGCTGGAGTTCGCCGACTTCTATGACTTCAGGTATTTATGGGATTTAGTTTCACGTGTTTTCATCCTTTTTTTTTTTGGTTGGAGACGATGGACTTTTCCTGATCCTGATCATTTCTCCTTCGCTGTCTGGGAACGTAGGAAGTTTGATGAGGGATTTACTAGATCCTGGGGGGGGAGAAAATCTTTATTTTAACTCCTGATTCCCTGTTGATGACGACATCTTGTCCTTTTTTCCTTCCTTGCGTTGCTCCTGCTGTGCTGGAGGAATAACAGCGGTCTCATCTCAGAGGAGTTTCAGGTGTTTGTGTAAACGTGTAGAAGGCTCGTACCGACACGCTGCCTCTGTTTCTGCCTACAGGAGCAGTTACCCCGACAGGAAGGAGGGAGAGGATGAAGGGATGGACGACGACGAGCTGCCGGATGATAAGAACCTGGGATATGACGATGAGACCATGGAGCTGACTCTCCCTTCAGGTGACCTTTGTTACTGAAAGCAGGCAGAGCTCCTGTTTTTAAGGCTAACAGGCGATTTTAAACGGCCGCTGTGTGTCCCGTCCTCAGGAGCAAAGATCGGCCACCGCTCCCTCATGAGGTACTACAAGCAGCGGTTTGGCCTCCAGCGGGCCGTGGTCCTCAGCCACAGCAGTAACGCCGTCGGCAGAGTCCTCCGGCAGTACAAAGCCCTCGGCTGGGCCGGAGACGCAGGTGAGGCTGACTCTGCTGAATGCAGCCGTGTTACTGTGGGAAATGTTTTGCATCTCTAAGGGGAAGTTTATGATTTAAAGTTAATATCGTAAATATTCTAGTAGAGATTTTGGCATCAGCTGACCCATCGCTGTTTTTTTTTGTAGTTTTCTTTCACTAAGCCTACGCCGGGGTCAGAAACCTGTTAACAACCACATTTAGACCCAGTCTCCATGGGAAATAAGACGCTAGGAGCCGCAAATACATTGTTTCCCATACATGGATTCTACTTGGGCGATCCACCCAAGAAAATTGTCGACTCTCGTTGCTCAACAGCTTTCTAATAACCTACAACTGTAGTAGGGCTGGACGATATAGACAAACAGCTTATTGATAAAAAAAAAATGCATATTGATCGATATCGATAATTATTGAAAACATTTAAAACCATGTTTTATGTGCAGCTCTGTCTGGACATTTTATGCTTTTGCTAAATGATTTAATTTTAATAAAGAACACAAACACAGAATTCCAAATAAATCTTTATTTAACCAACTTTTTTTAACCATAACAGACTTTTTTTTTTAAAGAAAAATAACTTAAGAGACCTGAGTTATGTTATTAAATAATGACAAAGAATAAACCAGTAAAATGACCAAAATAAATATACCAAATAAATAAATAAAATAGCCTATTTAGGTGGGAATAGCACACTAGTTACTTCTCAGGTTTCATAATTGAGAGGCTGACGCAGGTCTGAGGTCTGAGGTTGTGGTGTGTAAAGACACAGACTGCAGCTCATTTTGCACTGATTCTCTGCACTAGTTGCACAATTTAAGGAGCGCTGTTAGAGAAAAACTTGCGTCCCGGAACTTTATATCTCGGATCAAGAGTGGTGAGTAGTTTGAAGCTGCAGAAAACAGCAGTATGTCCATCACTATGAAGCACGTTACTGCATGCGTGATGTCCTTAATGCCGCTTGGACGCTTTGTCATTTTATCACAAAGAAGGAAGCCCAGTTTAGCTGCTATACCTGCTTTATTTTGGAAGAACTTCCAGAAGATTCCTACGAAGACGCGGAGCGGCGGCAGGGCTAAAACGGCTCGCGCTGCTGCGGTAGTGAGCGGCTTACGTGATGAAACAAGTTGGCTGCGTTACCAGACTTTGTTTTTACCGGTTCCTTGCAAGTTTTACAAATCATTGGTTTATTTCTGTCAGACTGGTGAACTAGTAAAACCCGGTTTTAGGACCGTTTCCTCGGCCGCTCCTTGCTGCGACATATTCACGTACTCTGTGTTGTGGTTTGAGAGGGCGGGGCTTAGTGACGGCGTGCCTGGGTCCACGATTACGATTGGTCGAGAGGAAGTAGTGACTGTAGCATCAACTAATATGATAGGCTGAAAGGAAGGAAGGAAAACTCTCTATCGAAGTTTTATCAACCCTATTTTTTTTTTTCTATCGCGCCACACGTCTATCGATCGATATATATTGTTATTGAATTATCGTCCAGCACTAAACTGTAGTAGCATAAGCATCCCCAAACCCCGTCCCTAACACAGTAACTCAACCTGGTGGTTAGATTCCCTGCAGGTTGACAGCTGCCCTGATTTTAGGGCGTTTTTTTTTTTTTTATTGCGGTTGACTTCATGCTAACGAACAGAACAGTTCGTCCCCTGACCAAGATTTGATGTCAGACATTTCTGCTTCTTTGACCTTTGGAGATTTTCTTATTCCAACGGCTCTGTGTCATTTTGAAAGTCCTGGAGGGCTAAAAGTTATCGAGTGTTTTGTTGAGGCTTAACCAGGTGTAGCAGAGAGAAGCTCTGATGGTTTTCTCTCCCCTTCAGGCGGCGGCTCCGTCCATCAGAGACAGAAGGACATGCAGTACGTCCAGAGGATGAAGTCCAAGTGGATGCTGAAGACGGGGATGAGCAACAACACCACCAAGCAGAAGCACTTCAGAGCCCAGGTCATGTTCTAGTGAGGGACCAGGAGGAGGAGGAGGAGCTGATTGATGAAGGGTGGCTGCCAACAAACAAGAGACAGAGGAAGAAAGACTCAGACTTTTCTGTTTCCTCTGCATTTGAGGTTTGACGACCTTAAAAACAGACCATGATGGAGAAGAACTTCAGCTCTTTGTGTTTTCCTCTAACACACCCAGCAGCTGGGCTCAAAGATGAATCTAATCACCCGGGTTACAAAAACACATTAAAATAAAAAGAGCAAAACTCAAATTCCTAAAATTATTCTTAAATTTTACTGATCATGGAAAAATGTAACTTAAATATTCAGACGTCATCTTCCAGATGAAGACTTGGTTTAAACCCACGATGGGCTTTTAAACTTCCAGCCTAATAAATGCGTGTTTTCTGGGTAAACCGCTGTCATATTTTCATCGTCTTTGCCATAACGTTCGGCCAAGTTGCTCGAAACTTTGGCACAAATCTGTCGTCTTTCAGGATGAGCTGATCAGTTTGAAAACCAGCTGAATAAATGTTTACGCTCCTAAAAGAGGAGAAATCCTGTATCGGCGCCTTAGAGATGACTGAACCTGTGTGGATCCGCTGTTCTGTCATTTTGACAGCCGCTCCATGTTTTCTGGTGGAAATGAATAAAGCTTTGCACGTCAGAGGATGGGGGTGTGACTGTAGTGCAATGATTATTGGATCAAATGGACGGCAGCGCCTCAGATCCGGGTAAAAGGTGCCGGTCCGGTCTACCACATCAAGTCGGCTGACGACTGCGGGATTGTGGAGGACCTGGCAGAGGCTGGAAGACCTCACGAGATTCAATGGTTTGGTCTAGGGATGCAAACAATAACTGACTTATTATTAATTGCTGGTCAATGGTTAATTAGATCAAGACTCCATCCGATTAACTGATAACATCCGTCTAGACCAGGTGTCTGCAAGCTTTACAATCCAAGGAGGCAAATTTGCCTTCAGTCCAGCTAAATAAAGCTTTTAAATGTTGCGTTCACTTTTAAAGGTCCAAAAAAATAATATAAACATACATAGAACTGTTGCAAACAAAAGGTGGATACATTTTTCTCCATTGGAGGTTGATATCTGCGGAAAAGTACGTATAAAAAAATATCTAAAATCTTAAATATAGTATATATAACTGGTACTTTAGTGTTGTTTGAAAATCAGTGAAATTATTCAATTATATCTATATGTAAAAAATAAATTTCCTAATTTTTATTTTCATCCAAAGTTATTCAGAGCTGTTGTGGAAGGTCCAAAGAGCCACTTGTGGTTCTGGAGCTGCAGAAGGCAGACCCCTGGCCTAGACGGACCTTTGTGTTGTAGTATGGCCGCCATCCACAAGAGGGCGCTTTGATGACAACAGGGATGCCAAATGCTCTTTTACGAGGTTCTGTTTTTAAATATTAACGCTCAACAAGTTCCTTATGTTGTCGGCTAAAAGGCTCAGATTGAGCCGGCCTGCATGGCGGAGCAGAGTCAACTTATCGACCAAAACTCACCGATGTGCTCAGGAGGCGAGGATGTGATGAGAGAAAAGCAGAAAGCATGACGCAAAACATAAGAGCATATTTTCTGACATGATATGAAGCCAGAACCACGGTTAACAGTGAGGGGTTTCCTTTAGGATTATTAGTTTCATAGATTTATGTCTATTCAACTTGTTTCTGTTCAATTTACCTGATGAGGTTCCTGTTTTAATTTATTAAGTGTCCAAGTTTAATAATGTGAGAAGGGCATTACTTGATTATTCAGTCAGTATTTCATACAATTGTCTCAATAAACTTAAAATATTTTAAAATTCAGCATATTGAAGAAGAAACCTTCATGTTATGGAAAGAGCCTCTTAATACAAGAGAAAACCGGGTTTTAAAGAAAAGTTAATCGTTTGTCGGTCGATAAGATCAGTCAACTTTAGATTAACTCGATGGGTAGTTTGCATCCCTGGGTTGGTCTAGTTTTAGTCCAGATAATCAGGATTTCTCAGTTCCAAGTCGTAAAAATAAAATCTCTGAAAAATATGGAATCTGTTGTCATAAATTTCTGGGTCAAAATATTCATGGATTTCTTTTTTTAAATAGTCATAGCAGTTCATGGTTTTTCATGTTTGTGGTACGAAATTAGAACTCAGCCCCTGATTCAAGAAGCCAAATAAATAAATCTAAATGTGTAAATAATTAAGTTAAAGGTGAGAGCTGTATTTAGCCCATTGAGTGTGACTTAAGTTCAGCTGCCTGACAGATACAGGGTAGAAACTTTCTGAGCCTGGTGGTCTTTCTGTGGGAGGGGCTGAAACAGTCTATGTGCAGAAAGGTGGAGTCCTCCATGATGCAGAGCGCG